>NC_062280.1:160389581-160692612 GCF_902655055.1 Lutra lutra
GGGTGTGTTTCACCATGATTACTCTTACCTCCTATTGGAAGAGTACTCTCATGAGAACTAGGTAGGTTTCTTGGAGGTAAAGCTCAGAAAAATGTGCCACTCTGCAGACAGCAGCCCCAGGATTTTCTCACCCTCAGACTAGTCTCAAACACTCAGCCTCTTGCATTTGTGAAAATTAAGAGTAAGTATTCTAACTGGTTTGTGACTTCAGCTGCTTCTACTCCTGGTAGGCAGATCTTGACAGTGACTCCAAAGATTTGCCTGTTTCTCCAAATTTCAGGGTGTCAGTTGGCCCTGCAACCTCAATTTTCTTATGGGTCAAGGAGAAAGTATTGATTTTTCAGTTTGTAAGAATGGGAGTGACAACCTCCCAACTGTTTTCATGCTGTAGCTGAAATCAGAAGTCCTTGATTTTGTGCAGTATCAAGGATGAACATCTATTGCTTATATTTATAATTCTTAAAAATGCATCCTAGAGGTGATGGTTATGAGAGACACTTACACGTCAGCTTGCTTCTTGTAGGAATGCTTACATTTTCAGAAATCATTTCTGCTATTTAAAGTAGAGTTAGTTTCTTAAAAGACTTCTGCTAAGTAACTTTTAATGAAAAGTTGTATCTAGATTTGTGATATACATTCATAATAAGCAGAGAGAAGAATGCTCCAATTTCTTAAAAAATAACAAGCGAGGAATATTTTATTCCTTTGTAGGGGAAAATGGGTTACAGTCTCCTATTACAACCATTTTTCATTGAGAAGGTCTTTACGAATCTGAAAAGACAAGACAAAGAACTCTTTATTTTTGCCCAAGGTGTGACTTAGGAATCCTGCAGCCCACACTTATAATTTCATGTGTGAGACAAATGTTTAAGCTCTATCTTATCTAAACTGAGGGTGATAGCTGTACCCCACAGCCTTCTTGTGTTTAGATTAGGAAATGTGCATGGAACTGCAAAATCAGCACCTATAGTTGATATCAGTAATCATTAGTTTCTCCTCTTAGGGTATTTTTTTTTTCCAGTTTCAGTGGGTTACCTTTTCCATCCTAGTTCACATTTTTCAAAAGGGACATGAGTCCTCACATTATTGCTTGACCTCCATCCAGTATGCCTTTGTGAAGAAGACAGAGTCTGCCAATAAGGAAATAATATTATTTTGAGTTATTTAAATACCTTTGTGAAGAAGACAGAGTCTGCCAATAAGGAAATAATATTATTTTGAATTATTTAAATAGTCAGTGAACTATGCTGCTTAGCATGCATTATCTCATTTAATCTCACAATATTCCATGTTTATTTTTACAGCTATAGGTCCAGAGACCAAAAACTTTTTAAAAAGATTTATTTATTTTAGAGAAAAAGAAAGAGAGTACATAAATGGGGAGAGATGAAGGGAAGGTCAGAGGGAGAGAGAATCTCAGTTATATTTCCTCTGAGCATGGAGCCCCAGGTGAGGCTCATTTTCAGGACCCTGAGATCATGACCTGAGCCAAAATCAAGAGGTGAGTGCTTAACCAACTGAGCCACACAGACACCCCAAAGACCAAGAAATGTTAACTGTCTAAGACCACACATCTAAAAGGTGACTAAACTAGAATTTCAATCAAGTTCTATCAGAAGCAATAACTATGGTTTTATCAAAAATCCATAATTTCATAAAATATATCTTTCATAGAGTAATGATGTCCATTTTCAGGAAATGGACAAAGACAGAGCTGCCTGAAACATGAAAGTATGGAACTGTATTTTCTGAGTCCAAATAACAGGTAGATGCAAATTCAAGAGCAAATTTGAACAAAATATCTTTTGCCTAATGAAATTGTTGTGAACAGGTGAAAAGGAAAAAAACTGAAAGTGAAAACAAAGGAACTGATTGGATTTTCTTGTCAATATCACTTTCATAAGCAACTGAACAGAATTATTTTCTTATTTATTTATTTATTTGTTTATGTTCAGTTAGCCAGCATATAGCATTTTTTCAGTGGTACCTAAGAAACAGGTGTATAAAACAAAATTCTGGAGTCTCCATAATATGTGATTTTCCGAAATGTCCAACCTTCCTTCACCTAACAATGGGACAGCCTTAATCAGCCTTAGATACCAACTGGGTAAAATTTTTTTAAACTAACAGGATAACTAAGAGGATAGCTTAAAACGTGGTTTAAAAAGCCATTGCTTGTGTGGATTTTTTAGAAAAGTGGAATTGAGACCGCTTAATATATGAAACAATTTTATCAGAGATTACATCTGGATGAAAAATAAGAGAATTTGCTCATTCACTTAGCAGTACTTTGAACCACAGGTGAATGAAAAAAATCTACATTATATATGCAATGACTCTGAGATAAGCATTTTTCTTCTAATAGGTTATTTTTAGTTGGATTTGACATATTTATCTAATACCTCTTCTTTCATCCAATTGTAATTAATACTTAATCTGTAATCAATACATTACCACAGATGACATAAGGCTAGAGTGAAACATTTTAGATTGATGGACGACCTGCCAATGGAAGGTGTTCTTTTAATGACAATAGGTCTAAGTAAGCATTCTTTTTTTTTTTTTTTAAGATTTTATTTATTTATTTAACAGAAAGCGAGAGATCACAAGTAGGCAGAGAGGCAGGCAGAGAGAGAGGGGGAAGGAGGCTCCCCTGCAAAGCAGAGAGTCCGATTTGGGGCTTGATCCCAGGACCCTGGCATCATGACCTGAGCCAAAGGCAGAGACTTTAACCCACTGAGCCACCCAGGCACCCCTAAATAAGCATTCTTTTATCCTGGTTAGGGGTCCTATTGGGGTGTGTATTTTGCAACTTGGATAACTGAGGTCCAAAATCTCCTACCTAGAGGTACTATACTTTTTCAGCAGTTATTTAATCTTTTCAAGTCTATGGATTTGTGAAGATTTAGTAAGATAACATTTTTTCATGCCAGTTAGATTTAAAAAAAAAATAAAAGGCTTAATTTTCTCTTTAAGATTTATAAGAGAAGTTGAAAAAAAAATTCCGAGAATTTGTACTTTCATTAGACTGCAGAAATATTCTTATGAAAAACCTAAACTGTGACAGAGATGAGATTACTGTCATAAGCACTAGTACCACAGAGACCGCAAAGTGCTTAAGTCCAGGTCTGTCCCTTATAAACTATACGCCAATGGAAAGATGTTCTAACCCCAATGAACTCTAGTTTCTTCATCTGTAAAATGGAGATAAAAGCATCTTTCTTATATGGTTATTGTGAGGAATATATATTTTGGGCTTTTTTTTTTTTTTTAACATCTATTAGTCACATGTACTTATTAAATTGTGACCAGTATTATTATTGAATTAAAACAAGGCAGCTTTCTTCTATTCTACTATTGCTAGTAAGTAAGTTAGGAAGAATGTCATCCTAAAGCAGTCTTTCTGATTTCAAAGGCCTACAGAGGCAAGCAGTATAAATAGAGTGAATCTGAAGTGCAAAATGATATAAAAAGGGATGAAGAATGCGTAAACTGAAAGTGTAGGCCCGCTGAGAATCTTTTCAAATTGAAAAACTTTTAAATGCTAGTTTGAACAAACAAATCAAATCTGTAGCATTAATCTGGCCCATTGTTCCCATTATTAAGTGGCTTAACATGTTGCATAAGGGAGTTAGAGTGTAAAACAAATAACTTTGTTCTCTATAGCATTTTTTTTTTCCTTTTTTGGCCCAAGGAAAATGTTACCATGTGTTAGTACTTACATTGTATATTCTTCAAAGATGTGTGGCCCTGGAGGTTGAAAAATCATTTCAGAAATCACACATCTAGTGATTCTAAACCCACATAATAACTTTTGGAAGAACTGTTGTTGGTAGGTGAATTACATCATTTTTTTTATTTTTTGCAGTGGGAATTAAAATCAAAACAAACATACGAGAAATCTATATACTTGTCATTTCTTTTTTTTTTTTAATTTATTTTTCTTCAGTGTCCCAAGATTCATTGTTTATGCACCACATCCAATGCTCCATGCAATAGGTGCCCTCCATAATACCCACCACCAGGCTCACCCAACCCCCTACCCAAAACCCTCCCCTCCAAAACCCTCCAAATACTCCCCTGCAAAACCCTCAGTTTGTTTCTCAGAGTCCAGAGTCTCTCATGGTTTGTCTCCCACTCGGATTCCCCCAACTCACTTCCCTCTCAAACTCCCAATGTCCTCTGTGTTATTCCTTATGCTCCACAAGTAAGTGAAACCATATGATAATTGACTCTCTCTGCTTGACTTATTTGTATGCTCCTTTGAGGTCAGTCCTAATTCAAGACCAAGGAAAAAGCATGGAAAGCAAAAGAAAGGTTTGTATGCCCTAATGTGATGAGGACACATCACACTCCACACATTACTCAAATATCAAAAGTACCTATATATTAAAATACAATTTTTGGGGCGCCTGGGTGGCTCAGTGGGTTAAGCCGCTGCCTTCGGCTCAGGTCATGATCTCAGGGTCCTGGGATCGAGTCCCACATCGGGCTCTCTGCTCAGCAAGAAGCCTGCTTCCCTCTCTCTCTCTCTCTCTGCCTGCCTCTCCGTCTACTTGTGATCTCTCTCTGTCAAATAAATAAATAAAATCTTTAAAAAGAAAATAAAATAAAATACAATTTTTGACATTGCCTTTATTTCAGGAAGGTGAATTTGCTCTTAGTTTTCTCAAACTGATCTATTTCTAATTTAATCAACTCCCAGGCAACTTTTCCTTCTATTAGATAAACCTGGAAATTTTTAAATCTTCAATTAATCTTCTGTTCTGTACATCGGGTATGCTGAGAGCTATAGGGGAAATCTCACAACTCAAAATCTAGCCCCTCCGCATGGCCCAGGAGCTCTCTGTACTTCCATAGTCTGTTTCTTCCCCGTAATCTGCAACAGATTTTTCTTTCTTTTTTTTTTTAAAGATTTTATTTATTTATTTGACAGATCACAGTCTGTCACAGACAGTAGGTGGAGAGGCAGACAGAGAGAGAGGGGGAAGCAGAGAGCCCAATGCGGGGCTTGATCCCAGGACCCTGAGATCATGACCAGATTCAAAGGCAGAGGCTTAACCCACTGAGCCACCCAGGCGCCCCTGCAACAGATTTTTCAAAACCTCTCACTCTCATGAAATCTCCAAACCCATTGCTCTACTCTGACTTAAGAATTTCACCTTCTACTTCACAATAAAGGAAAGGAGAGGTTCTCAGAGAACAGTCAACTTCATACGCCTTAATTAGGGGAATTCATCCAGCTCCCTCTTCCCACCCAACATACCCTCTTACTCACCTTCTGACATAAACAACCAAACAAAAACAACTAGAGATAAAGAAAGGCTATGGCTTCTAAATAAACTGGTAGTAACAAAGCTTCTCTTTTGTTTGCAAATTGAATGAGATGATGCTTGTTAAAAGTTACTATTGTTCTATCTAATCCTTGAGATTGATAGGGATGTTGGTTACTTTTCTAATATCTTCTGGGCTTCTCACAATCATGGCACCTCATGAATCCTTGACTGAATAGATTACTGTCCAAGTATAAACCCAGAAATACCTAGGTATATCTTGAAAGACAAAAATATACAAGACTTTTTAGTTGATATATAATTCCCTGAATATGATCTGAAAAAGAATATTCTTAAGTTTAAATCTAAATTGGGTAGCTCAGAAGCAAAACATAGAATGTCTCCTTAGAAATAAAGTAGATGCAATCATTAACTCGATTGCAGAAAAGATTCTATTAAAAGATGAAAAATGCTGAAGTAGGTTGTCTATTTTTTGTCCAGCTGAGTTATTATTATAATATTATTACTTTTACTTTTACTTCTTTCTTTCCAAATCACAGGGACATTTCCATGAAGTAACAGGAAGCTCTGTTTCCCCAAGTTCCTTCTTAATTTCATCATTTTGCCACATGTAACAAACAGGAAAAATACCAGGCAATTTTCCCATTGGGAGCTTCTAATTCAATAGTTATTCATTTAAAGGGTAGCAGGGGGATGAGAGAGGAAGAAAAAAAAGAAATAAAATAAGGAAAAATGGAAAAGGAAATGAAAAAGAAGTAGAGAAAATAAGGAGACATGGAAATGCTAGAAAGATATAAGTAGACTCAGCCTGTAAATTGGGGAATGGAGAAATTTATGCCCAGATTTGTTTTCAGACAGATCATGTGTCCTTGAGGAGTGGCAGAATGCTATTTCCCTTTTTCATTCTACATAGCCTCCACTCTGTTCTGTTTCATGTGGTCACTGAAAAATTATATTTACTTACCAACCAAGTAATCCAGCAGCATAAGTAGAGGTCTTCTCTCACTGAATTGCCTTAAGGTATGAATTAAAATATAAACCTGTAAAATATCAATAAAGCTGACATAAAACTTTTTGTTCCCAAAGATAGAAAGCGAAAAGAGCATGGCCTTAGGGTAATATACTATGCCTAAAGGCTAACTGAGTCTCCTGCCACACATTATATTGGAGTGTTATTACATTTTGTCTATTAAAGGCATAGTGCCCTTGGGATTTTACAGGGTTTTGAACATAAATCCTTCTGCAGTTCAAATTTAGTTGATGCAGAAGTATATACCATGACTCTAATGTTCATGAGTGGGACAAAATACCAAATCATTTCTTGAGATGCCTAATGTGAGTGTCAAATTACCAGTCTCCACCAAGCAAAAGGGAATGCTAATTAAAAGGGTAGGACATGTTCCAGTTGTTCTAATCAAAGAGAGCTTAATCCTTCCATAAGCTGGCTGGCTTTGTTGGAGGAAATTCTGAACAACCTTGTTACTTTTGATAACTGTAAGCCACTGACTCATGGCCCCTTGACAGCTAGCTGAGCATGTAATAACATTTCTCTGTATTTGGGGACTGGCTTAGCTGGCTTTATAATAGATTATTGTGGATGTTAAAGTGAAATGTTAGTCTTTCTTTAAAGCTCTGTATTCCCCAGTAATTAAGGTTATAAAAAGGGCACTGAGCACAATATAGTTTCAAGGTCGCCAAACACAGATATAACAGCCTTCAGTTTGTGTAAATAAGGTATTAACCATAGGTTTATTCTGCGACTGTGTCATGAAAAATAGGTTTTTCAAGAGCAGTTTGATGGGAAAGTATTTTGAGGTGAATTTCAAAATGTCTTTTTTTTCCCCTTTTAGTTCCAAAGAAATTAATGAATAGAAGGAAAAACAAGTGGCATTACAGAAAGGCAGAAAAATGGGGAAAAAAAAAATATATATATATTTAAAAGTTGAATGTTATCAGTTAAAGAGGAAAACCAGATACCAGAGCAGAGTCCCATCCCAATACATTTGAGGTTATTGGGCATCACAAGAACCTTGGAGAAATCACAACCTTTGGTATGAAAATGTCTACAGAGACCACACAAACAAGGATTTCACTTTAACTTTCAAGGCAGTGACAGTTATTGGCTATTTGTGTTTCCAATCCATTGTAAATGGAAAAAGTTAAAGAAAAAATTCACCCAAGAGAGCCCTTTAACTACTTATTTCAAAGGAAGAAACTGATAGAGTTTCACTGGACTTTTGAGTTTTGATATTCACTCACCATTTGAATCCAATCTTTAGGCTCATCATTACAGTAGGGAGAAGCATTACATAATGTGTTCTGTAAGAAATACTTCTTTGTGGTGTTCAACTGCCATATGATTTGAGATGAAGAAAGGGAGGAAATATTTTCTATTTAAGTATTACAAAAGTAAAACAACTTCTAGAGCAAGAAAGTCACACTAATGGTATAGATTTCTATTGCAGAAGGGTCCTAGAGTTGGGAAAGCATAATTTATAGTGTCAGTAAGGCAATCATATTTTCATTCTACCAGATAAGATCAGGGCAGGTACTCCCCAAGGAGTGAGCCTCTTCGCTTCAATTTTCAACTGATGAAAGGGAGGATGTGCAATGCTTTATACTGCAGACAAAAATGTCACATCAGTAATTGCTATGCAGGTGCGTAAGTACATGCCAAATAAAACCATAAATTATATTTCTCATGTATTAGGCGTTAATTGTGTCAGTAGTTAAGAGAACAATTACCACATAATAGTACCTTTTTAAAAGATAGAAATAATCAGGAAAATCATTCCAATAACCTTTTGCGAAGAATTAAGGCTTCCTTTCAAGGTATTTTACATCTTTGTGCTTATGTTCTAAGCAGAAATCTTTTAGTCAAATTCCTGCCATCGAATGCCATATATAATATATTGAAGACTTCCAAAATGTATCCAACAAAACAGTAATTAGTGATATAATGAATTCATGTGAAGTTATGTGATAGAATAAAATGACACTTGCATAATTTTCAGGAAATTAAAGCCATTGAAGACCTCACCAACCCGTTTCTCTCCCCACACAAATATATTCACTTCCTCCTTTGTAAGAGACAAAAGCTTAATAGCTTTGTAGCTCACACCCATAAACCCAGTAACCCTGTTCAGTTTGCTTCTCCCCTCTGCTCTGTCCTAGGTATAATGTCATCCCACATTTACCCAGTCTCTGCCAGAGCCCTTTCCTGGCACGATTCAAGCAGTTCTTTGGGGGAAAGGAGTGTCTTTTTCCTCTCTGGCCAGAAGGCAATGAGGACACAAGGACTGGGTTGACACTTGCTGGGAATCCAGTATCACTGAGAAATGAATGCACAGAGGAAAGCAGTGACAGGTGCAATGATTATTAACTCCTTCTGGTCTACATAGTACTTTAAGGTTTTTATACCCATAAACACAGGAAATATGGGAAATACATTTGTGTTCCCGTCAGATTTTGTTGTTGTAGATGTTGTTATTAAGCTGCTATATAGTAATTACCTAAGATGCCTAGAACTTGCATCTGGATATTACTCAACCATTTCCCAGATAAGAGGTCTTGATAAAGTGTCTAAACCTCTCTGTGAGTCAGTCCTCTTATATTAAATTAGGAAATAATTGTACCTGACTCATGGGAATGTTATGAAGATTAAATGAGTTAATATATGTACAGAACTTTGAACAGTATCTGGCGAAAAATAATTACAACAACAATAGTAAAATAATATTAGGTTTTATTAAGGCCACTTAAATTGATTATGACTTTTAATCGTAACAAAAATCCATATCAGGTTGCTTTTATTCTTCTCATTCTACAGAGAAGAAAACTGAATTAAAGTCATAGTCCTGGCATCGCATTCCAGGTTTGTTTGAACCTGATTATTATATTCTTTCCCTCTTATTACATTACCCCTCATAATGTTAATATGAAATTCATCCCATTATATTATTGTTTATTATATATGGGTCTGTTTCTTCCACTAGATCATAAATCTTGTGAGGGTGGTAACTATATTAAAGTCATTTTACTGGGGCGCCTGGGTGGCTCAGTGGGTTAAAGCCTCTGCCTTCAGCTCCGGTCATGATCCCAGGGTCCTGGGATCGAGCCCCACATTGGGCTCTCTGCTCCGCAGAGGGCCTGCTTCCTCCTCTCTCTCTGCCTGCCTCCCTGCCTACTTGTGATCTCTCTGTCTGTCAAATGAATAAATAAAATCTTTAAAAATAAATAAATAAATTCATTTTGCTAAGCTGAATGCTTAGCAATGGACTTGTTCTTCCTCCCTCTCCCCCAACGCTTTCTCTTCCTTCTCTTCTGTCCTTCCTTTCCCAGGTCAAAAACCTGTGCAAAATGGTCAATCAATCTACTGGAAATGATTTGGTCTGGGTCTCTTGGCTGCCCAAATTTCCCTACTGCCACAGAATATTGTCACCCAAGCAAATGCCATATTTGCTTCTTTTCCCTTGGTCTGAGAACTTCTCCTACTTAATTCTTGCAGGTGCTATTTCATGCTAGTTATCTCCTCAGTGGTCTGGATTTTGTAGGGAGTTTCTGTTATAACTCAGCTTTGTATCTATAGCCCACCTCTCTCCAATCTTCATTACCTTTGAGATGTGCCCCAAAGATCACCTTGCCTTTGATTCTAAATTCCCAGCATAGATCCCTACTATGGATCTGTTAAACTTGATTATTAATTAATGACTGATCACTTCCATTGTGGATTTGTATTCCTTCTTGCTAGCTACAAGGTAAGTCTCCCAGCACTACACATACCTCAGAAGACCACACTATTGTCACAAAGTCATGAATGCACAGTACATGTAAAGCCAGAAGTGTTGAGGGCAAATGTGGATAGGTTTTATAAAGCCTCCACGTGTCTCAAGGGCTTAGGAAAAACCTAGAAAGCTTCCAGGATAAGTTGTGTCAGCCAAGATCACTTAAAGATGGCTCATATTGTATTCTCCTTTACTTTTAGCCATGTACTTTTAGAAATATCTTAATCACCAAACCAACTTTCCTAGTATTTGCAACATATTTCCAGTTAGCATGTATGATGTGTTGAAACATCCATTATCTATTACTCTGAAATAATACTGAAAATCTTTTAGTAATTTTATATATTTATTTGTTCAAAAAAGTAAATATAATAAAAACTAAAATATCTACACAGTCAATAACAGACTATACTAAATAGTCTCAGAATGTCAAGAAAGTTACTAATTCATTTTAACTTATGGAAGTTAGAAAATCTTTGTTTAAGAGTAATACATTTTTTCACTGTAACATTGTGACTATCATCACAGATGAATATCCCAAAAGTGGCAGGTTGGAAACATGTAGATAGAAATAATGTATCCTTTCTTAATAAATTTTAAATAATAGGGAGTAAACATAAATAATATCTCAGTTAGTTAGCTTTCTATAGAAGTTCATGATAAACAGATAACAAATTATTACTTAGAGATTGATGGTAGCATGTAAAGTGGCATAACAAATTTGACACACTAGTTGGCATTACTACTGAAGCTAGGTATTTCTGTATTCTATGAACTAGCAATTCCATTTCCAGTTATACAACAAAAAATAAATGAATAATTATGCCAAAGATTGAAAAGAATGTAAGTAGCAGTGCTATAATAGCTTCACACTGGAACCAACCACAATGGATCATCAGAGTAAAATTTTAAAAAATAAATAAATTGGGACATAATATACTAGAAAATAATATAAAGCAATGACAATGAAAAAATAACAACACACAAAAACATAAATAAGCCTCACTTCTGTAATATTGAGGGGGAAATCCCAGGTCTAAAAAAGAAATGTATGTACAGTATAGATCTATTTATATGAAGTTCATACAAAACCAATCTATTTTGTTAAAAACCAGGATAATAGTTATCCTTTGGGGGCATGTAGAAATTGGAATTGATTACCAAAAATTCTTCTAGAGTATTGATAATGTTACATGAGTATATTTGCATCCTGAAAGTTCATGGAGCCACACACTGATGATCTGTTCACATTCCACGTTGTATGTTATCCTTCAATAAGTAGTTTACCTAAACCAAAAAAAAAAAAAAATCATAAAGCGAAGTATTAAAAAGGGCAACATGAGTTTACAGAAGGTTTCATTTAATCCCAGCGCAACTGACCAAGGGCTTGTGAAAATATGATGATTAATTGGGGTCTTGAAAGAAGTATAGGAGTGATTCCCTATAACTCATCTTGATAGAAGTATCTGTTAGAATAAAGTTTAATTTTTTTTAGAATTAAGTTTAACTAAAAATAACAAATAAAGAAATGAAAGAAAGAAAGAAAACAAATGAGTCAGTGTAGCTTAAGAAAGACAAAAATGTATTTCTCATTGAAAAATTTAGAGATATGCCCAAGTGAGTTATGGCAGGATCCAAAGTATTCACCAGACACCAGCCTCTCATGTTTTGGCTGCATCATGGTGTATGATGTTTGTGTATGGTTAAATGTTCAGTCCAACATGACTGCTGGAAATGCAGCTGTAGCTTCCGAGCAAAGTTGCTGAATAGAAAAAGGAAGTGAAATAGAAAGAAAAGAATGGTTTTTTAAGTTGAATCATTTCTCTTTAAACCGTTCTCTAATGGGAGTTACATTCCTATTCATATCTCATTAGTCCCACAGCCACAATTATCCTAGGAAGAAGTTGCAAAATGCAGTGTTTCATTCTGAGAGGTAAAACACTGAATTGGAAAGGAGGCTGTCCTTAACGGAAACAGGATAGAAAAATTCATGATAGGTGGATAAAATTCTCTGCCACAATAGAAAACAGTAAACTGGTTACCACTAAAGACATACGTTTTAAAACAGCAGCTTAGAAGAGTAGAACTGATTTTGAAGTAAACAAATTGTTATCTCTGTAACCGTAGAGGACAGCAAAATGTAGCACCCATCTTTGTGGAATACTAGTATAAGTGGCCATATTTCCAAGTCTTATTTCATTTATTTTCATTTTCACATATGCATCCACATCCAAAGAAAAAGAGAAGTAACTAGAACAAGACACATTTTCTTGGTTAATTTCATATTTAAAAACAGGTTTTGTAAATGCTTTGAAGTACCTCAGAGCCCAAAGTACCCCCGTGTAAGGAGGGGTTCACCGTTAATGATAAGTCTCTTTGTTTTATAAACTCTTGCCTCATCTTTCCATGAGAAACTGATTAGGCACAATTTGCCTTAGAGGCTTTCCCTGAAGTCAAATGCACTTAGCAATCATTATAAATGGTATTTGTTATAGTCAGATTGAGCTGCTATAACAAAAATACCATAAACTGGATGGCTTCCCAACAACAGAAATTGATTTCTTACAGTTCTGGAGGCTATGAGTCCAAGTTCAGTGTGCTAACATAGGCTCTGTGAGAAACCTCATCCAAGTTGTAGATTGCTTTCTTGTGGTATCTTCATATGGCAAAGAGCAGAGAGAAGTAAGCTCTCTGGTGTGTGACTCTCATGAAGATACTAATCCCATTCATAAGAGCTCTTGGTATGACTTCATCAGATCCTAACTATATCCCAAACACCCCACCTCCTAGTACCTAAGGGTAGGGTTTCAACATAAAAATATTGGAGGGGACACAAACAATCAATCTATAGCAAGCATTGAGAAAACTTTTACACTAACCAAGCTATAGACAGGTTTCAGTGTACTCTTCCAAATTTCTTCAGTTACAAGGTTTCAGTTTACAGGAATTACCTTAGAAATGGTTAAAGACCCCCCTACTAGGTTGTACATGCCATGAAGACAAGAA
This sequence comes from Lutra lutra, assembly GCF_902655055.1. NCBI lineage: Eukaryota > Metazoa > Chordata > Mammalia > Carnivora > Mustelidae > Lutra > Lutra lutra. Next base: position 160,402,666 of record NC_062280.1, read on the forward strand.
CAATTTATTCCTGTGTGTCTCTAGAATCTAGTAGAGTGCCCAGTATTTTAAAATTTGATTATGGAATAAATGAATTGGATCCTGGCAACAAAAGGATCCCTGCTGTACACACACATGAAATGTATTCTCTCCCTGTATAAAGTGAAACTAATGATGTATGAAGTGAAAAATGGCGGCTCGGCACTTGAATCCTGGTGTGGGTACGTGACCACTTCTCACCAATGGAATGTGAGCAGATATGATGAGGAAGTCCTAGGGCCATGGCTATTGAAAAGCAAGTGCATTGTGCTCTCTCCTTCTGCAAATTTGAAGTAGGTATTTTAAGATACCAGAGATGGTGCAGCCGTAAAATGGAGCAGAGCTAGGTCATTGTATCAACACTTGGAGTAAAGCTACTCCAAAATAAGAACAGCCACATACATACGTTGGATTCTTGGCTGAGCAAGAAATGACTTATTGCAGTAAGCCATTGAGATATGGGGATTTATTTGTTCAAACAACAAACATAACCATGACAAAGGCAAAAATCACTCCCTAAAGATAGAATATATGTTAATGTTCTAAGATAATGTGATCTCTGAATAAGGGAAAGTCAAATGAGTGCTTGTTGAATATAGACTGAAAAGGTTTCATGTACCAGCATCTGAACTTTTAACCTGTATGAGCCACTCTGGATTTTTTTTTTTTTTTAGCATAAATATACCTATATGAAAATACTGTTATTTAGTCACTGCCATCAGTACCTAGGAAAAAGAACTATTAAGACACTATTAAATACAAATCTTATGTTCCCTACTTTGAAGTCCCAAATCATGTGAGTTTTTTTTCTACTTTAGGGTTTTCCAAACTCAGTATTATTGACATTTGGGGCCAGATAACTCTTGTCATAAGGGATTGTCTTGCATATTGTAGGAAGCTTAGCAGCATTCCTGACCTCTGTTCAGTGGATGCCCATAACATCTTGCCGATTGGGACAACCAAAAATGTCTTCAGATGGGAGATAATGCAACATGACCCTGTAGGGAGGCAAAATGCCTCCTGGTTGAGAATTCTGTGATCTGAACCTTCTTATGTCATTTAATTACTTTTGTTCACTTCTGAACTGTAAGTATGTATTATCAGAAAAGGATACCTACTAGATTATTATGCAGAATGTTCCATTTGTTTAAATTTACTAACCTCACGCTAAAATATCTTCATTGCTTTTTAATTTAAAAAAACCACAAAGTATAGGGGTGCCTTGGTGGAAGTGTCAGTTAAGCACCCAACTCTTGGTTTCAGCTCAGGTTGTGATCTCAGGGTCCTGAAATCAAGCCATGCGTGGAGTCTGCTTAAATTTCTCTCCCTCCCTTTCCTTATGATCCCCTTGTCCGCCCCCTCCACCATGTTCTCTTTCTCTCTCTTTCTCTAATAAATAAATGAATAAATCTTTAAAAGAAATCTATAAAATTAAAAAAAAATCAATAGTAGCAAATCCGTTTAATCTGTTTTGGGATTTGATGCGAACACCTTTAAATTATATCAACATGGGGTACATAGTATGCATTCAAAAACCTATTGATGGTATTTTAATCCCCTCCTGAGTTAACAATTCCACCAAAATATGTGTTTGATATGGACAGATACAGTTCATTCATTTATTCAGGAAATACTAAGTTACTAAAGACAAGTTTTATGCTAAGTACTAGAGTCACAAAGAAGAAGAAATTTGATAATTATGATAGTTTCTTGAAACATTTTCCAGAAAGACTTTATTATTCCATAAAAGCCCTATAAGGCATACAGTGCATATTATACCCACAGATTTAGATATATAAAAATAAAGGTTTATAGTTGCTTTTCCTTAAAAATTTATGTAAACATTATTCAACAAGAAAACTTTGATTTTTGCATTTTATAGTTTTGATATTTAATTACGAATGCAAGCAGGAGTATTAAATCAAATTTTTAAAATATACACATTTGCATAGATAATGGTATAGCTATCACAATGTATATAGTGGAGATATAAAACTTTTTAAAGAATTTCATATCTTATGTCTGTTGCTTCCATTAGAATATTTTGAGAATAATTTTACCAATCAATTTGTGAATGCTCTGCATCCTCTTTTTATTCTTTAAGCCAAAATGATTACTCATAAAATGCATGCTCCAATATTTCAAAATAAGGAAAGTGAAAGAAGGCTTAGATCAATACAGCTATGTTTAAAGTCTTTGATAGGTCCCTTTCTTAAGATCTTCAAGAAGTCTTTAAAAGCTTGATTTTGATCATTTGTTTCACTTGTTTTTAAACTCAACTGCAAACATTTTCAAGTCAAGCCTTAATCATCACAATTCATAGCCTCTTTAGAATAGAACTTGCATTCTTTTGTACCAACGCATTTCTAACATTTGTCACTTCTTCCAATGTGTTTAAAGCTAACCTATCAGGAGTTTCTTTCCTATTTGTGAATGTGATGCTCAGAGGTTCCAATTGATTTGTTAATATCTAGACAATCTCTAGAGACGTTGAACTGTGCAGGAGTTTGCTCCAACTGCTCCTGTCCGCTCCCAGGGTCCTTCATAGGACACAAGTGCCAAGACAACCAGCCAGAGCGGAGGAGGAACAGTCAAATCCACGTACTAACGGCCTGCTTAGCTGGTAGCTTTGTAGGCATGCATGTCAGTGACAACAGTGTCCAGAATGCAGTAGGTTCTCAACTAATATTTGCCAGTTGAAGGAGGAGTGCTTGAACATCAGAATGGACCAAGTCTAAAGTGGATTCTGTGGACTGTATGAGTACCTGGCCCAGCTAGACACGTTTTGAAATAGGTAGACACATTTGGTGGCTTCAGAGTTTGCTACAGTTGTGACTGATGTCTGCAGAATGTAGGGTTGCCTTTAAAAATCATACTGTGAATGGCAAAATATAAAAGTACAAGTTAGAAACCAGTTATTGTTACTAGAAATAGAGCTTTCCCTTTAGAGCAACATGCTTCAAAACAGCTTTTGAAACATTTACCTAAAACATGAGCAAATAAATAGATTTTACAACCTCTGGGGCATTTTCAGTCTGCTTATATTTTTAGCCATTCCTCTCCCATTTAGAATAAGAATACTGGCTCCCACCATTCCATAACTGCAATATTTACTCTGGGACTCAGAGTTCCAAACAGTCCCTTTAGCTGCTGGCAGTTTGGGTGATAGATAACCTCTGGTGTTTCAGGACTTGGATGCTTCAGTATCCCTGCACTTGAGAGCCTGGTAAGACTCTGCCTGCTTCCACTACACACGAAATTGTTAATTAGCTGATTATCCTAACACCTTAGCTAACAGTCTTATCTGAGAATACCTTCTGCTTACACTGGCATGATACAAGGGACAGTACCTTGCATGTGGCTTCTCTCTGCCAAGCCTTGATCCTTCAATCCTTCTCCTTCCAGACAAAGCAAAAATGATGGGGTGCAGGGTAGAAAAGATGAACGATCTCCTTACTCTATAGTCTATGTCAGCCTGAACCAGCTCTGTGGTGTTTCCCTACTAATCATGATCAGATTATAACCTGAAAAGTATGGGAAAGAATTTATGTGAAAGCCTTCAAAAAACCTGTTTTTTCCCTCTCTTTTTGGGGGTAGGGGAAAATGGTCTGCAAGTACATCACTTCCTAAGAGGGGGTCATCTCAGTCAGTGTTATTTTGATTACTTTCCTCTTCTAATGTGATTCTCTTCCACTAATCTTTTCAAACCTCCTTCTACACACACACACACACACACACACACACACACACACACACACACACACCCCTTTGTATACATATGCAAATATATGCACATACAGACAAATCTTGAACAGTAAACACTGAAGTTTTCTCAGTTTTCTCTTCAAGCACTTCCAACCCACAAATTCTCTTTCTTAGAAATGCCTAAGGCATTAAAATGACATCAAAGAGGCAATAACATGGCCTTTACCACATAAATACTAATCTGGGGGAAACAAAGAACTATTAAGGGTCTATATTTGGAAGCTTTCACTTTAACACGTTAATATGTAAGGACTTTAAAAGAATGATGTATGTTTTTATTAGGCAATATATCATTCATTTTGAAGAGAAAAAATTATTATCCTTAACAAATCTGTAATAGCTAAAGTTTAGGTCAACTTTATCTATCTTGTCAAGGTCAGTTATTTGGTAAGTAGTGATCACTTCATCCTTGAAAATCTTGCTTGTGATAAATAATTTCCAGGTAATAATTGTTACTTCCGCTACTTTATAAAGACACTTTGAGTTTGGGGTCAAACTAACCTTTCACTAAATCAAAGCAGTGAACCAGATGCTTAGAATACGGATGATAATTAAGCCATGGCCTTGTGAGAACAAAGACTCATTTGAAGAAGGCATTTATATGCTGGACTCATTTCTTTTGTTCTTGTTTTGTTTAGCATCTCATGGTAATTTAATTCATGAGAGATTTGAGAAACATATTGATTATATTTATTATGTTGTTACCTAATATCAGCACTTCAGAAAATCTTCCTGTACCTTGGGGATCAATGTACCTCTGTTTCTAGTTTTGTGGTAAAGTTAAACATACTTGAAATTTGAATCTTATCAAAAGATGGACAATGAATTCTACATCAGTTTCACGGATTTACAGATGATTGTTTATAGATGTCTCCCTACAAAGATTTAAAAAAAGCAGAGTCATGTGAGTTTGGACAAATATGATTAGGCCAAAATATAAAATCCCAGAAGCTCACTTATTTATGTTAATAAAGCCAAGTTGAAATCATCATTTAATATTTTTGTATAAATTTTTGTGCAAAAAATAGAAAATAAATTTTTAGGATACATTCTCCTTTTTACACAGATACTTAAAGCCCTGCTTATACTCTTTTATTCCTACTGGACAAAGAATGAAAATAAAGCATAGCATATCAAAATGGTCTGAAAAATGCAGTTTCTCATATACTTCAAAGAAAAAACCTCATCTCTAAAATATAACCTTAAGCATTAGAAATTTTCTCAACCAGACTGGAATTGCACAGCATATCCTAACAGATGAAAATAATCTTTATTTAGTTATTCAACAAATAATTACCATGCACTTCCCATATGCCATGCATGGTGCTTTTTAATGTAAAGGTAGCAGTAGATATTCTCTGTTGAAAATGAAAACATCAATGAAAATTCCAAACAAAAGGCTCTTAGAGCCATTTATAGAATGTACAGAATGAATAGCTTGCCAAGGAAATTGGGAAATAATCAGAAAGAAAAGTAGAAGGAAGACAAATAATTTATTATATAAAAAGTGTCTAAAAAATGTGTCTAGGAACTTCAGATATTGCCAGGAGGTCAAGTGGAAAGAATATTAATTTTTCTCTACTGGGACTAAGACAGGGTAGGGAAACTTGATTGAAAGTGATTTTACTGCAATAGTGAGCCAATTGTCAAGTTGTGGTTTGAGGTATATAAGGAGTTAGAGAAAGCCACCATTTTGAAAACTCATGAGATGCTTTGAAGAGAATAAAACTATAGTGGAGGCTAGAGAGCTGAGAGATTGAGGGGTTTTAATGGGATAACTCGGTAACTTGATGTTTACACACTAATGGAAAGAAGTTGGCAGGGAGAGCAAGAATGAAAATACCATGAATGGAGAAGAAATGGCATAAAACTGAGAAGTAGCGTTGCATCCTTTGGCAGAGGAGAGTTAAAGAACAGTCTAGATGCAGATTAGTATACTAGAGTGGTGGCAGAACTAAAGAGTGATATATTAAATGATTTCTATGTTAATCTGAAGACAATTCAATAATTACATAATCTATGCTGTTGCAAATATCACTGAATGTAGGAGAAAAGGAAAGGGGGGATTTAAGGAGAGTTCAGAGAGATTTATGGAGACTTATGCAAAATACTTAAATCCCCATTTTAAAGAATGGGATCAAGAAGTGAAGAAAGAATTGTGGAAAGATTACAAGTCGTGATTAAGGTTCCAGGTGACTTCCGGTGCCATGAATCCGTAGTGTCACAAATCTACCTCATTTTGCAGGCTCCAGGAGTGCTTACTAGCCAGGTGTGTGTGTAGAGAAGGTGGGCACTTCCTCCCCCCTCCCACAAGCAGTGTGATTATTTAAAAAAAAAAAAAAAGAGAGAGAAAAGAAACTAGTAAAAAAAAGAATCAGAGAACCTTTGAAATGATGAGTAAGGAATTTTAAATGAGGAAGAAAAAGATCATGATAAGAGAAAGAAAGGAGAAGAAATAGAGCATTTGAGCAATAGGAGGGCGACAGGAAGTTGAAGGAAATGTATCTTGATATTAACTGAGATAAATGAGCTGATTTGTGATTTGGGAAAGGAATGTTTCAACTCGAGCTTTAGTTGGTTAGGAGTTTCCAGGTGATGATAAGAGCAAGTGTAGGAGAATTTTGAGTAAGTAAAGACAAAGTCACCAAAGGTGAAAAAAATATATAATTACAAAACTGAAAAGTTAGGGCATGGAGTCTTGAAGTCATTCCCAAAAAATTTAGATTTTTTTTCTCAGTGTGTGAACCACTTTCAATAAAGTGGATAATCAAGAGTGGTATTATAACCCATGTGACATAAGTGACAGTCAAGGAAGCACCCAACTAGATAACTGAATAACACTTCAAAGTGGATAGAGAGAAAAGAGAAAGGAAGTATTTCATAATGGAAAGTGTGTGGGATCAGGAATTTGATAGGTCAGCATTCTTACCCAGCTCTACCATTTACTATTTCTGTGGCATCATCTAGATGAGCAGGGCTTTATTAGTAGTAAAATGGGGATTCACTTCACATATATTTGTTGAGCTATTTCTCTATGCCAGACAATGGGTTAAATGGTAAAATAACTATATTTTGTTCTTGAGATTGTTCCCAGGGTGAAATAAGTGAATGTGTAGAATCAGATGTATAAATAAATTAAGATAGCTATTTTCTCACTAGTGCTCTCATTTTTAACATCCCTTAAAAATTACATTTCAATAAGAATAAGAAGGAAAAAAATAATAGTTCAATAAGCTTTCTACTGCTATCTTATGAAGACACTTAGAGGTTATTAGACTAATCCCAATATTTTTATCTTTGTTTTTTTTTTTTAAAGATTTTATTTATTTATTTGACAGAGAGAAATCACAAGTAGGCAGAGAGGCAGGCAGAGAGAGAGGAGGAAGCAGGCTCCCTGCTGAGCAGAAAGCCCGATGTGGGGCTCGAACCCAGGACCTGGGATCATGACCTGAGCCGAAGGCAGCGGCTTAACCCACTGAGCCACCCCGGCGCCCCTATTTTTATCTTTGAATAAAGTATATATTTCTAACTCTGTTGAGCTGTTTTGACAATTGGATTGTTACTTACTCTTTGGAGGGTAATATGTCTTAGGATTTTGCTTAATTAAGTGATTTATTTGCAACTAATTAATTTGCAATTATGACACTATATGGTTGTAACATGTCAGTCTCTGTTACTGAAGCATATTATAATGAGTCCTACCTCATGATTTTTTAAAAATGAATAATTAAATATCATTATATATTTTGGTAATATAAATTTCATCTCTCTATAATGGTTATATGTTCATAGAAGTATAAAAGTTTAAAAATCATATATGAAATTCTTTGCAAAGATTGCTATTTCAGAATACTAAGCGGGTCGGTCATATTTACAAAAATGTTTTCTAATTACTTTGAAATTTAAAATAATCCATTTTTTATGTGGCAAAACATGCAGATTCTTAATATTATTGATATTAATTCAAATGGTTTCATCATCTATTTTGGAAACAATTATCATTGGGACAGTGGTGACTGTAACATTGCTAAATATTGCCTCACCCCAGTGGTACGTACCTTGTAATGAAAACCAATCAAAATGTTTAGATTTCTTTTGGCCAGATGAGTTGCCTTCTGAAAAAAAGAAAAACATAAAATACTAAAATACTTCTGAGAATAACCTTCTTACTAAAGCAATTTTTAATTATTGTTAAATTCAAGCAATCTATCCATATTTTCTAGGTTTAACTGGAGTTATGAAGATTCCCTTTCCATGGTGTGAAAAGTCTTTTTCATCATAATTGGTCCTGTGACCTCTGGTGGAGACCACGGCTCTGTGGGAGCTGACACTTCCTTCTCTGACTAAGCATCAGCAGGCCTTTTGATTGCTTGGTGCGGAGGGTTGGGGATCACAGCCAGTGATGAAGTAATGGAGGGAGGTTAGAGAGTGTATAATCACCTCTCCTTTTCTTTTTTTAACCAGAACACCTTTCCACACCTGTTCAGAAACTATTTCCTCAAACGTGGACACTATGCAGCTACTGTTGAGAATAGAGGATCACACTGTGGATATGCTCTCCTTAATTATTCCCGAATTTCTTTTCTAAATCACCCACTTAAAGTTTACTAAGAGTGACAAAATTCAGAGTGTGGATTAGCATTTTAATTTTACTAAAGAACACTGGCAGCTTAACACTTGGATTCATAGCATTCCTCCTTCTTGCAAAGAATCTGTTTTTAAACCCAGCATCAATCTACAAAACATAACAAGCAGGATTATACAAAAACACACACGCAGAACATTTTCCTCATAACAGATGAGTGGCTCTCAGAGCAGACGAGAACCCATAGGGTATTCACTGCGATGACTCACTTTTCTCTTCAAAATCCCATCTCTGTTCTACATGTACAATTTTAGATCTCACTGCTTCCCAGCATGAGCTGAGATAGAGCCGCTCACTCCTTTTAAATATACTGTGCTCACTCTCCACTCGAAGCTCTTTTTTATACTCTTGCCCCAAATTTATGGGACTACATTTTCCTTCCCACTCTCTTTTCATAGCTTATCTATTTTTAATTTCAGTTTTACTGAGGTATAACTGACAAAAATTTTAAGATGTTTAAAGTGTACATCACGGTCATTTGATATCGTGAAAGGACACCCCCCAATCACATTATAAACACGTCCATCATCTCACAAATTTCTGTTCTTTCTTTTTTTGTCCCAGTGAAAATACTTAAGTTCTACTGTCTTAGCAACTTCAGTTACACAAAACAACTAGTCACCATGTTTTACATTATATCCTCAGACCTTATTTGTCCTAGAGCTGAAAGTTTGTGCCCTTTTACCAACCTCTCCCTATCTTCTACCTTCCAATCTCTGGCAACTGCTTTTCTGATGTTTCTATGAGTTTGGCTTTTTTTTTTTTTTTTTTTTTTTTAAGGATTTTATTTATTTGAGAGAGAGAGAAAGAATGAGAGAGGAAAAGGACAGAGGGAGGGAGAGAAACAGGCTCCCCGATTAGCAGGGAGCCCAAGTTGGGCCTCGATCCCAGAACCCTGGGATCATGACTCAAGCAGAAGGCAGATGTTTACCTGACTGAGCTACCCAGGCGCCCCAGGATTTCTCTCTTTCTCATGGTTCATTTCTCATAATATTCCACTGTGTATGTATAACACATCTTCTTTAATCCATTCATCCATTGAGGAATATTCAGGTCATTTGCATATTTTGGCTATTTTTAAAGAGCTGGTTGAGGGTACCACTTCCTCCAATGCTTTGAGGATCTTTCCTACAGGGATCTCCCATTGTTTCTTAAGTATTTGTTTCACCAACTAGACATTATTATTATTTTTTTGAAGTAGTAGTATGAGCTATTATCTGCCAGCACAATGGGGATCCTGGACGAACTCAGAGTTCAGGCATAAATTATGCTCTCAGTTTTAAAAAGGAGATGGATAGTTCTACCTTTGAAATCTTATTTCCAGCACAAGTTGCAGAGATGAGATTCATCCTTTCAACATTTTACTTATCTTTTCCGCCATTGTAATGTGATCCCAGAGACGTGTAGTTCTAAAGTCTCAGCATGCCTAATGTTATGCCCCACTTTTATAAGAAGAGATTCTGCATTTAAGGACGATACTGTTTTGTAAGCAGGCTCACTTCCATTGTCTGTGGCAAAGAATGTGATATATTTTGCCTTCACTGGACAAATGTAAGTCATACATAACCATTTTGTTTCCCGGTCGTAGAAGCAGAGGCTTTTATATCTTCCATGATGCAGACAGTCCTGGACTGTGCCTGGTCCCGTTGGACTGATCTATAAGTTCCTGTTCCTCACCTGTGTTCCTTCTTGCTTAGGTGAGCTGAAGTCTGCTTCCGAGGGAGCAGGGTAGAATGTGAAAGGGAAGAAGAATAAACAACTCACCTGGGTTTCCAAGCCTCAGCTCGTATTCAGTATCAAAAGCTAGAGAACCTTAAAGTTCAGTGAATGTCACAGGGTCTTGGCATAGTTATTAACAAATGAATACTTTGTTTCCATATTCTTTTTGCCACAGATACCTCTTTAGAGAACTCTGAAAAGGAAGAGGAGGAAATTGTAGGGTACAAGCAACAGTCATATGCCAAAAGGAATAACACCTTCACTTCTTAAAATTCCAAGTTTAAATATTAAAATGAGAAGGGTTTAAAATACTTTCTACAAGTTATTTTGAATTAAAACATAACTCAAGCCATAGAGACAGCCATTATGGTAAATATAAAGATGATAAAATGCTTCAGTATCTACATTCGGTCAAGGAAAAGAGCTCAATTAGGAATGTTTTGGGGTGCCTGCGTGGCTCAGTCAGTTAAGCATCCAACTCTTGATTTCAGCTCAGGACATGATCTCAGGGCTGTGAGATCGAGTCCATATCAGGGTCTACACTGGGTGTGGAACTTACTTAAGATTCTCTCTCTCCTCTTCCTTTGCCCTTCCCCTGCCCTTCCGTGCTTGCTCTCTCTCAGGAGAAAAAAAAAAAAAAAAAGTAAAAAAAAAAATTTTATGATTTTCTGCTTTGATAGGCCCCTATTACCTTGATTTCTTTTTTTTTCTTATTTTATATCAAAATATTAGATACACATGGTGGGAAAAAATAATGTTTGTAATGAGAAAGTTTCTCCTTTCAAATATTGTCCTACACCCAGTCTAGTACCCTGTGTAAATGGTATTTACATGTTATTATTATTATTTTTTTAAATTTAGAGGTGGATAAGATCATAGCTTTAAAAACATAATTATAGCAATAATTGTAGATTTAACTACTGGTACTTTATAAGGAAAAATATTTAACTTCTAATTAACCCAAATAGTAGTCTTCATTGATTTCACATTTTTGACAAGTATACTATCATTACACTATGGTTTGATTTTTCAATGTTTTATTGATTACTTTCCTACCAATAGATAATAGTCTTAAAATTCAGTTTCTTTTTCCATGAAGTTTAATGCAACTCTTTTGAGTTGAAAATCCCTGAAGAATGCTAAGATTATCTGTCATTTTTTAGTCAATAAATATTTATTGAACATCTAACATATTCCAGAAATAGTTTTAGTCAGAGGGCTCAACAGAGAACAAAATAGGTAAACAAAGAAACAAAAATAACCCTGTCCTCAAGGGCTTACATTCTAATACAATAGCTCCAAATTTCAATGCCATGAACACCATATGCCTAACACATATTTCCAGCATCAAGTCAAATACAATCTTTTTTGCCATTTTCCATTAATTGCTCAAAAATTTGCTATACTCCAATTTATTAAATACTAATTTTTTCTTCAGTTGTTTGTTTTTGCGGAAGTGTCTATTTTTTATTGATGATAAAAGAGGAATGCAGCTTCAACATATGCTAAATTTAGCTACCTCACAATCACACTTTATGTAAAATGAAAGTCCTCTCCTCTCTCAGCTACTTTTAGAACATTTTTCTAAGGATGAACTCATTATTGTGCAAGATTGTTGCTCAGATATCATATTTTTAGAGTCAGTGTTTTCTGAATTCTCATATATTTAGAGTAGTTTTTCCTGATTCCCCCATATGTGTCCCTTAGAAAACTAGATAAGCCTTTTGTCAGCTTTTTAAAAATATGTATATAAATATATATGTGTATATATATATACTTACCAATATATATATGTTATATATATTATAGATACATATCACAGTACTTGACTAAAAGATGAATGTAATGTTATTTAGCAATTATATATGTATATATACATATATAATTTGCCCAAGACATACCAATTTATTAGTTAGCATGTTTAATTAGAACATATAAGTGGGTTTACATTGATTTCATTATTCAAACTTTAACTGAAGTAATTTCACATGCTTTTCATTAATGAGTTGTTGTTGTTGTTGTTGTTAACATCCTGTACGTGCTTTTCAATCAGCATGAGCTAGTTGTTCATGAAAATTTGGATTTGGCCCTAGTGGTAGTGTCATTGTAGCAGGAAACAAAGGAAGCAATAAAAAAACGGTACATGTCTTTCTGACAGGAGGTACTTTACCCACCTGCAGCAAGCTACTCAGGAAGTGAGGCTCCTAATCTCCCACAGACACTGGGAGGTAGGGGTGTCATCTTCCTTGATGTTTACATTTCAAAGAGATGGTTCTCATGTCCTAGAGAAAGACATTTCTTGGCCATAAAGTTGGCAAAAGGTCAATCTAGTTTTTAATGGTACATGTAGTAGTTCACAGAAGAAAAGTACTTACCAGTTTTCTGTAGTACCTTGTCCAAGAAAAAGGAGAGGGTCGTCTCTTTCCTTATTTTCAACTGAGAGAAGTGATCCTCTTATTTTAAATTCTTACTTGTCCTTATAACATTTATATGAGTTGTCTGGTTGTATATTATCTCAAAGAGTCCTCTCAAAATTGTATAAACTTGAGGCAACTTGCAACCCGAATGTATCTTCAAGATTGTCCCATTGGTTCATTTTCTTAAATGGGTACAGGAACAGTCCAAGTGATCACAGAGAATATCTTTTAATAAGAGATGAGAGAGGAAACATAGTTTCCTTATGTTTTTATCTCTTTACTAAAATAAAGCCTCCAGCGAAAGACAATGTTGATTTTATAAATCAGTGACTAAAATGATAGCTGTATGTGTTTTCTTCAGGAAAAGAGAAAAACCTTAGCTATGAGGTTGATTTCAGGATGTGTGAAAGTCAGAAGGAAGAAAATAAATGGTTTAAATACTATGGGAAGTAAAGCACTGATTAGAAATGAGAAGCCCTGTAAATGAAAATGGGAGGTTTAATGATTTTTGCCTTAGTTGCTAAACCCCTTATAATGCATGTCATTAGAAAACGATTTAAATATCTGGTGAAGACACACAAGGGGGCAAATTCCAAAGGTGGTTTTGGACCCTTCTTAAAAATGCAGGGAAATCGTAGCTCCACATTACAGTAGTAATTAACTGTGGTTAAAGGCACCCTGAAGAGATGCAATTACCTTTAAAATAATTCTGCAATTTAAGATGTATATTTAATGCATTTATTTTTCAGTTAATTGATAATTTGCCAGTTTAATTAATGTGAAATCTCCCACTACAACACACAGTGAACGTTCTTCATTCATTTGGGAATCTTTATATTGCTATTTCTTGCAAGTAATACTTAAGATGACCATCTTCCTCGGTATAGCTAAATATAATATTCTTAGAAAGTAGATGAGAATAAAGCAGATACTACAGGGCATGTTCATTTATTGAGTCATTTAAATCTATAATCATTCATAAGAACAATAATAATTCTCTTTGAAACAAAATAATTATTTCCACATTTTTAAAATAAATTGACTACAGTTATTTTATAATGGGTTGGAAAGTCAGGAAATAGAAATTTATAACAAATACTAAACAGAGTTATATTTCTAAGTGGCTTACCCCAGGCCCTATTAACAGATTAGAAACATTTCATGATTGTTTAATGGAGGGTGGATTTCTATTAATCAAATCCTGCTTTATACCAATTCCCATCATTAAAAGAGAGACTCGTTTTGTCAAAAGTAAAAATTGCTGCTGGAAAATTTAAATGATAAAAATTAATGGTAAAATTTAAATATGCATTAGAGAGGAAATGATAATTATAAATTTAAAAATCTTAATAGCAAAGCCATTTACAAAATAAATCTCAGGGTAAGCACATACTTCAATATTTGAATTATTTACAACAGGATTACTTGTTTTCACTGATTTAAAAATCGTAGAGCGTGTAATCCCTAACATTTCATTGACTTCGTTAAGTTTTCCACTAGCCTCAAATGGTTTCATTACTTCTACCTTTGTACCTTGAGTGAAAATATTGCTCTTCTTCTCTTCTCCTCTGTCACTTGAACTTACTGGCCTCTTTTGAGACATTCCCACCTCATAATATCCATAAACTCTGTCACAGGTATTACTGACGAGAAACTCCTAAAATAGGGTATAAGCCATTTCTATTATTTGACAGCAGAGGGGAAGTTGAAGGCTCATGTTTACTGAATCACACAGGAGAGCAATGTGGTCTGAAGACGAAGACAATAATAAAGAAACTATCAAAGACTGTTAAAAGAACTATAATCTCAGGGAGCCTGGGTGGCTCAGTCTTTAAGGGTCTGCCTTTGGCTCAGGACATGATCCAAGTGTCCCCGATTGTTGGGAAGCCTGCTTCTCCCTCTCCCTCCTTCCCACCTCTCCCGCTTTTGTTCTCTCTCTCTCGCTGTCTCTCTCTCTCTCTCTGTCAAATAAATAAATAAAATCTTAAAAAAAAAAAGAACTATAATCTCTTAGTTTAAAGGGATGATTTATACTTAACATAAACATCTGATTTAATTGTCTAACTACTATATAGCTGTTTCCTTGTTTGTTTGTTTGCTTGTTTTTAATCTAGCATCTCAGTTCCATAGGCAGATGGAATCTGAGAGGTTCTGGGTTACAAACGTTATTCTCTACTCCTTCCAAAGACTCTGAGAGTGGCAAAACGTTCCTTCAAAAATTATTTTTTGTAGCTATTGTCAAGGCAAGCACAACAGAGGAAGGTTTAGGGAATAAAAATATTATGATTATTTAGTAAAAATCTACTTAGTCACCAGTGACACCCATTTGCTTATTCAATGTCAATTCTCAATTGAAGAGATAAATGGAAGGATGTTCCAAACAAAACCGGAGCAAATTATTTGCAAAATTAAACAGACTGTAGGATGTATATGGAAGTTCAGATAGTCAAAAAGAGTCAAGACTTATTACAGAAGAAGAAAGAAGTGAAAACACCTTTTACTATCAAATATTACAACATATTAGAAAACTAGTCAAGCCTGTGACAGTGGCACAGAAATAGAAGGCTAAATCAACAAAATAGCATAAAGAGAAGGTGGAAACAGGTTTATAGATACATGGACCCTAGACTTACAATAAACTTATTTACAGTGCAAAGAGGAATGAATAAATAAATAAAGGAGAAAAATTCATGATATCTGTGTAGTGAAAAATGTTTTAAACTGACAGAGAAAGCAGAAACTATAAAGAAAATAATTGATAAATTTGAATGCATTAAAATTAAGAACTTCTGCTCATACAGAAGAGCTATTAAGAGAATGTAAACTTAGCCATTGGGAGACTGAGTTGACATTTCCAACAACTGACAAGGGGCTCATATCCAAACTATATATACAGAATCCCCAAAATCAATAATGGAAGACATTCAAACCAATAGGTAATAAACAACTCGAGTACACATATTAAAGAAATGAAAATTCAAAAGACCTGTAAACATATAGAAATGGGCCACCCCTCAGTAATAAAAAAATAAAAATAAAATCACAGTTATATATAATTATAACCCCAGAAGCAAGACTACTACTGAAAAATCTGTTGACAAGTTTGTCAAGCAAAATAAATTCCCATACACTATCACAGAAGACTGTTAATTGGTGACATTCACTCTGGAAAAGAATTTGGCATCGTCTGGTGACAAAAACTCTTTCTTTGACCAAATTTTAGTCAGGCTCTTTTGAGCTCAGTGTAGGACCAGTCCTGGAACTGGACTTGCAGGTATTCTGCTAAGTAATTTTTGTGTGTGTGTGTGAGAATCTCCCTACCCATCATATATGACCACCCTTGATATCTGATCAAGTTCTTCATTCTCCTCTCTTCATGTTTAAGTCCCTGGTCTGCCTTTACTGAGAATCCTGGTAGGTCAGTTTAACAAAAATCCCCTTATGCTTGATGTTTTCTGTTAGCAATTTTTCATCCACTGACTCCTTTACTCTGCCTCTTGATTATAAATGCCCACATGTCATTGATGTATTTAGAATTAAGCTCAATCTCTATTCCCTACTGCAATAAAGCTGACTCCTATTATAGAAGTCTTGGGTAAACTCTTCCTGTTTTAACAAGTATCATAGGGATTTTTCTTTAACATTGGTCAGGTAAATGATTTGCATACTCTGTGACCTGGCCATTCCTTTTTAGCTATATACCTTGCCAAAATGTGTTCTTACATGTGGCAAGATACTAATACCCGGGAACGCTCATAGAAACATCATTATGAGTATTCCAAATAGAAAACTACTCAAATATTCATTAAACATAGAATAAAGAAATGCAATTTTTTCAAATAATAAAAAGTAAAAATAAAGGCCAACTGCAAGCAACAACATATGTGAATCTTGAAAAATAATACTGAAAACAAGAGGGTAAATAGAAAAGAATGTTTTCTGCAAAAATAAATTCAAATGCAGTCTAAAAACAAGTAAAACTAAACCATGCATTATATAAGCCCTCATACTATGATGGTCCTTTGGTATATCAAATTGCTTAGGCAACAGTTTCCAGTTATTCATTCTAACACTAAGTATTTTGTAGATGCCATTAAATCCATAATCAATTGATTTTCAGTAAGAGATATTATCCTGAACAATCTGAGTGTCCTGACTCAATCAGTTGCACAGTTTTAAGGACAGAACTGAGGTGTCCCTGAAGAAGAAGAAATTATGCCTGTGGCTCACTGTTTCAGCTCATCCATATGCCCTTCCTAGTGGCCCACCCTATAGTTATGAGACTTGCCTACTAAGCTCCAACAATTGCATAAGTCAATTTCTTACAATTAATCTCTTAATATATATCTTATACTGGTTCTGTTTCTCTGTTTGCACCCTGACTACTGCATACATATACTGCACAGGCAAAATTAGATAAGAAAACTTTAAAGAAGAGCACAGAATTGAGAACATTAAAGGCTGGAGATGAGATTATTATGATCAAAAAAAGATCTATATAGAGGCCTCTGAGTGCTGGGGCTTCTGAGTGGTGGAAAAAAAATTTTTTTTTTTACTTGAGTTGTGATAACAAGTTTTCATTATAATCATTTATTAATGTGGACATACAGTTTTATCTATTTTTCTAAGTTTCCAGTTTTAAACAGTTTTAAAAAGTTTCAAAACTCTAACTTTTGTGTATTTATTTATGTTGATATTATATGGAAATATATATACATATATATGTATATATATTTCTCATTTAATTTGCTATTGGACAATGTTCTGTGGGATAATATTTTACTATTTTTTTCCCAGATTTTTAGTGTTTTCTATAGGGTACATTACAGTGCCTTTTTTTTTTTAAACTCCATCATGCAAACTAATCACTATGTTATAAATACATGCTGTGAGACTGAGTGATGTGTATGAAATTTGGTTAGTGAATATTATGTTTCAATGTTCTAAAGTATAGTGACCAGTTTGTCAGTTTTATTTGTTGTATTTTATCATTTGAGGAAATGTGTAAGCTTTGTCCGGGGCTGGGGGGAGTTTTTGAATTAAGAAAAAGGTTACTCCGACTTTTTTTTGCCCCACATCCTACAAAGCTGATCTGGGTTTGAGTATTCTTTGAAGTTAACATTTAGTTCTGTCATATGGTATATCCTGGGGGAGAGGGAAGGAGATATCCTGAAAATGGTAAGCATACAGATTTTTAAAACTCGTTTGAAGTTTAAAAAATATTTAAAATAGTTTTAAAATAGTCTCCTTTTGAGAGTGTATTTTGAAATCATTAATAATAAATATTTATGTATTTTGAAATCATTAATAATAAATAATACAATATAGAATATAGATTTGTATGTTGCTTTTAACTTAAAGGAATACTCTCACAAATATTCAAAATAGTCTATAATAGAATGTCATTTTGAAGTTTCCAAAATTCACTCACTCTACACCAAAAATAATGTTTATATTAATTTACTATTAGAACTAACATGTTTAGTAACATTTATATTCAGATTCCAAACATTCAGGAAGTCATTCAAATTCCAGGTGTATATCTCACATCTATCACTAGATTTTTTGTGTCATACTGTCAAATTCAGAAAGGCAGTCCTTGAATTAAATACTCCAGTTCAAGCTTTAACATGGGGATGAAAGTTGATCTAACTTGACAGTTCTCTAGAAATAATCATTCTGACATGTCAAAGATGGTACATGTCCAGATCTCTACATTATTCAAAAATGATGAGATCTAGGGAAAGGAAAAGAAATGACACAAAGACCTACATCCACGAATTAAATACTTAAAATGCAAAAACACGGTATAATTCATATAAGGTTATATTGGCCTTAGAAGATGGGAATATAGCAGTATACCTCATTACACCTATTCAATGTTTTTCTCAACATTTTCCCACATCCAGTGAACTTTACAAATTTGAGAAATTATGGGAGAAGTTGGATAAGACAAACTTTTGACACTTAACTTCTATAATCAGTCATCTTTTGATATGATTTGTTGGTAATTAGCAGGTAACCAATGGCACAGATAGATTAGAATGCTAACCATCTTGTATCTAAAGTTTTAACGGAATTGTTCTTTTTAAAGAATTTAGGAATTTTGTCTTGTAATTCGGTCCAAGACATTTTCAGGAACTACTGATTGTGTTCTATTGTCTGTCTGCCTTGTTTCATTGGTTATTTATGTCACAGATTGTTTGAAACTATTGGTTATTTCCCCCATTTCTTCCCATTTATAACATTTAGTCATTTAGTCATTTAGCAATGAATGACTAAATCCTTTTGGGAACTTAATGCTATAAAATATCAGGTCTAAGTTTTTTATTTCTATTCACAAATGGAATTAATGATTTCCCCAACTACACCATTTGAATTAAGACCTTATCGGCAAGAATCACCTCTAGAGTTGACGTGGTAGTTCAGTTACGTTTGCCCAACTGAGCCTTAGATCTCTGTGAGGAGTCCACCATAACGACACTGCAGTCAGCTTATGAATAACAAACTAGCTGAGCTGAGTCAGCTGGGTCATCTATTGCTCTCTGCTCACAGAGGAGAGCTGGAAGTGATAGATAGCTCCATTAACTCTGCCTGACTAATGCACACTTGGGGAACACCAAATTGGGAACATTTTTTTTATCTTTCTGAGACAAACTGCAGGGATGCAGTTGGTTCATTCTCTACTTGTAATAAGGACGATATTTGGAAAAATGAATAATAGCAACAGAAAGCAGTAAAAATAATATTTTATATCATAGAATAGTATTTTATTTTTATTTTTTTTAATTTATGTTATGTTAGTCACCATACAGTACATCATTAGTTTTTGATGCAGTGATTTTTAATGAACACACTTCAGGTCAGACTATCAAAATATTTTCTCAGCATTATTTACAAATAACTGAGAAAACTTCGACATTCAATGTCTCAATTCAAACATCAAATAGTTTTAGCTTAGGTAGAATGGCAATTCTCATAGTATTAATATGTATATATCTGATACATTATAGGTCTCATTTATAATAGTGCAATATGTATATGAGATTGTTATGTATGATCAGGGAATAAGTAAAAGTTTAGGACAGAATCACAATTGTTTCCTAATTTCCATCATTAAACATACAAAGGTATCATCATTTCTCTTTTCGGTTTAAAGAGAAAAATTAAAATTTGAAGTTTTGATATGCCAATCCCTCAAATTCTTATAATTGTTTTATTAGAGATTGTGTTAATAAATAGGATAATGAAAGCATAGGCAATGCTGCTTCCCAGGCCAGTTTGAAATGAGTTATGCACAAGAGTCAGATACCAGAAATTGACGAGATTTCTGCATGGCAATTCCTTCTTTTATTCACATCACCAGGTCTATGTAAGTTATTTAAATTACTTTATTAATTAAAAATGGTAATGGAAAATAAATCAAGTACAAGGCACTTGTAAAAGCAAAGGGAAAAAGGAGTCATTTCAAATTCAGTGTTGTTCTATTAGATGTCATTGTAATTATAATAAACAATTATCATTTTCTGAAGGATTTATAATACATTTCATCTTCCCCATTATATCATTTTCCTTACATTCCCAACCTACTCTCTTTTATGAAAAAAATCATTATTTTCTTAAAGGATTTGAGGAACTGTTTAAGGCACTGAAAATTCTAAGATGAGTATTTTCATTATCTCTGACCTTAGGGAGGAAAAAAGAAGAAAGTATAAATTAAAAATTTCAAAATAATATTCATTCAACAGATGGAATTGATTACCTAACATATTTTAAGCACTATTCTTGGCCTTTGTACTTGATAGAGAATAAAGGTAAATTATTTTTTTTCGAGATTTTATTTATTTATTTGAGAGAGAGAAAGAGCAAGCACAGAAGGGGTGGGGCATCGGTAAGGACAGAGGGAGGGAGAAGCAGACTCCTCACTGAGGAGGAAGCCTGATGCCAGGCTTGATCCCAGGACTCTCAGATCACGATCTGAGCCAAAGGCAGACATTTAACTGACCAACCAAGTCATCCAGGTACCCAAAAACTAAATATAGTCTATGGCTTCATGGAGTTAGGGTATGTAGAAACAGACATATATTAAGTGATCACACAGAAAAATATAAAATTTCAAAGGTGGAAGAACTTTAGAAAAAAGAGATATATAGTAGCCCCACTTATCTGCTGGGGATACATTCCAAGACCCCCAGTGATTGCCTGAAAGCGCAAATAGTACTGAACCCTATATATATGGTGCTTTTCCCCCCAGACTTACAAAACTATAATAAAGTTTAATTTATAAATTAGGCATGGTAAGAGATTAACAACAATAACTAATAACAGAACAATTATAATAATATACTGTAATAACAGTTATGTGAATGTGCTCTCTTTTTTTTTTTTTTTTAAGATTTTATTTATTTGTCAGAGAGGGAGAGAGAGCAAGCACAGGCAGAGGCAGAGGGAGAAGCAGGCTCCTGCTGAGCAAGGAGCCCGATGCGGGACTCAATCCCAGGACGCTGGAATCATGACCTGAGCCGAAGGCAGCTGCTTAACCAACTGAGCCACCCAGGCGTCCCATGTGCTCTCTTTTTAAAAGTATCTTCTGGTATTCACCTTTCTTGTGATGTGGGATAATAAAACACCTACATTGTGAGATGAAATGAGGTGAACGTCATTGTCATTGTTACATAGTGTTAGGCTACTACTAACCTTCTAGCAATAAGTTAGAAGGAGGATTATCTTCTTCCAGACCATGGCTGTCCACAGATTACTGAAACCAAGGAAAACAAAACCTAAGTTGGGGGACAACTACTTCAAGGAGACTTACTAATCTGGGTAAGGATGAGCTTTCATGAAGACAAAGCTATTGAATTGCTATGTATGGGATGGATGGGGATTTACTGAATGGAGTGTGGAAGAGGGATGTTCCAGACAAAAGAAACAGCATGTGGTGAAAGGATACATGGCACAGACAATGAACAGAAAGATTCCAGTGGACCAGACCTCTAACAATTGGAGGAGAGTGGTCCAAAACAAGGATGGAGAAACTGGAATAAGACAGCTCAAATAATAGTGTTGTGCACTTATAAACTTGTTAAGAGGGTAGGTCCCACATCAAATGTTCTTACCACACATACACACATATAAGATACACAAATAATCTTTTGAAGATGATGAATGTGTTTATTACCTTGGTTCCAGAGATGGTATCATGAGTGCATACATATGTCCAATTTCAACAAGATGTATATATCAAATATGTATAGTTTTAAAATATTAAATATGCCTCCATAAAGCTAGAAGAAAAATAAGACACAATAGCTTAAAAAAAAAAAGAAGAAGAAGAAGAAAGGAAAATAAACTCAGTTCAGACAAGGCAGAATATACAGGTTTACAGATATTGAGCTTTTTCCTGACTCCTAAAAAGCAGAGAGATTTTAAGTACAGACTAACACGATTAGATTAGCAGGTTTTACAAAATATCATTGTGTCTGAAGTGTGGAGACAAGATAAAAGAGAATGCAAGAGCAATGAAAAGGGTGTGGTAGTCCAGGGGTACCAGGGTGGTTCAATTGGTTGAGCCCCTCACATTTGGTTTCAACTCAGGTCATAACCTCATGGGTTGTGGAATCAAGCCCAGCATTGGAGTCTACACTCACTAGGAGCCTGTTTGAGGATGCTCTCTCTCTTTCTCCCTCCCCAGTCTAATAAATAAATAAATCTTTTTTTTTTAAGATTTTATTTATTTATTTTTCAGAGAGAGCACAAGCAGGGAGAGAGGCAGGCAGAGCAGGCAGAGAGAGAAGCAGATTCCCGCTGAACAAGGAACCCGATGCAAGATTCAGTCCCAGGACCTTGGGATCATGACCTGATCTGAAGGCAGACACATAACCAACTGAGCAACCCAGGTGTCCCATAAATAAATAAATCTTAAAAAAGAAGGGGAAGGAGAAGAAGAAGGAAGAGGAGGAGGATGGTGAAGAGGAGGTGGTGGTGGTGGAGGTAGAGGTGGAGGTGGAGAGGAAGAAGAAGAAGAAGAAGAAGAAAAAGAAGAAGAAGAAGAAGAAGAAGAAGAAGAAGAAGAAGAAGAAGAAGAAGAAGAAGAAGAAGAAGAAGAAGAAGAAGAAGAAGAAGAAGAAGAAGAAGCAAGAGTGGAAGGGGAAGTCCAGATGGAAGACAATGGTAGATCAAACTACTGGGGGTGGGAAAGAGATAGAGGGAAGTGAATGAAGTAAGAGAAATTTATGATACAGATATCATTAAGATTGATGATAGATTAAAATAGGGAGGGACCAAGAGAGGGAGAAATCAAAGTTGACTTTCAGAAACAAATCCTTAAACAACGAAATTTGATGAGCTTTTAGCTTGGTGAACACATTTAATTGCTGGGAAGGTGGTGCACGCCAGTTCCAAAGAGACAGAGGCTCTTCCACTCATGACCCCTCACAACTCTTCTGGAATTCACCCTTTGTTCCTCTTCACCTGGCTGTCCATCAGTATTTTAAAATAAAGTTGGTAAACATGCAAAGGAAAGTTATCATTCAAGTTTCTGACTTTTGAAATGAAATGAACAGTGGCTCTCTTCATTACCATAAAAATAATTAGAGGGAAGCCATGTTTGGGAGGCTGAAAAAAAAGGGAGATTATTAGTTACTTTGTGGACTTGTTTGGTTTGTGGAACTTTTGAAATATTCAAGTGGAAATGTCAAGAAGGTGGCTGGTCATCTCATAGATTAGACTGGGAGCAATGTGTTAAATAACATACAGGGCATAGAAGAAATTACTGTAGGATTTAGAAGAGAGTCCAGGACAGAATTTTGGGTATTTCCAATATCAAATGGCTGCATACAAATTATAAACCTGTAAAGGACATCAGGAATTTGTTGCCAAAAAAGACATTAGAATAAGATTATGCTCTCTTAGTCACAGAAGCCTATGAGAAGGGGATCTTTCAAGGTAAAGGAATGTTGAAAAATATTAAATAGTTTTCAGAGGTCAAATTATATGATGACAAAAATATATATGTGAACATAGTGACTGGCACAAATCATTATGTATATATCTATGGAACAGCATATTTAACTGATAATATGAATGGTCAAGGTTAGAGGAAAAGCTGAATTAAAAGGAAAAAAGAATTAAGCCAATAGCATAGGGTTACTGAGACCAGATAGATCTGAGGTAGGTGCAGATACTAATTGACTGTACAGAAGTCAAAGGACAGTTGGGTGTGTTTGTAGATAGGTTGTTTTATCTGGTAGCAGGAAATTTAGAGCACTGAAATCGGATAACGTCTAATTTCTCTATGAAATACGTGTCAAGTTATCTTTGGGGAGGAAGCAGAAGTTGAAGAATATTTATTTGTTTGAAGGGGAGCAGGGAGATTCATAGGTTTGAAGTGGATGAAGAATACTTTTCATAGCAGAGCATGGAAAATGAAGGAAGGAAGGAAGGAAGGAAGGAAGGAAGGAAGGAAATCAAGGTTGGCCCAAGGATTATAAAAGTGTAGCTAAGGGACACAGTTAACTCAGCTAAAAATTAGTGAAAGTCTTATAAAAATGATTTATGAGCTGAGTCTAGAAAGACAAATAGGAGAATATCAGGGAAGGGAAAAACATTATTAGCAAAGGACATCTCATTTAGAGAAGCAGGCAGAAGAGTACCTTCAAGAATTTCAGTGTGGCCCAAGTCAGCTGTGTGTCAGGATGGTTCTGCCCTTGCTTCCACCTGAGGTGAGTCGCTGAGGTCTTGAGCTCTGTTCCAGGTGCTCTGATAGTGGTTGCTCTTTTCTCCCCCAGCAAATTTGTCCCCACAAAGACCCAAATTTAGCTGAGAGAATCAGTGAGGAAAATGTAATTACCACACTTTTTCTTGCAGGTTGAGTAACTTACCTTCATTCCAAAAGACAAATGAAGTCAGTTACTCTTTCAGAACAGTTAATAAACGAATGGGGCTTTCAGGGTTATTGGTGAAAATCAGTTCAATGTGAAAATAAAATATGTGTATTCTTTTTATTATCATTTTTTTATTATCATTTTTACCACCTTGAGTATTGTGAGCGATGACTTCTGAGGAGGTAAAAAAAATGCAATCTATTTCAGCACTGCGATTAATGACATTAGAAAATGGTTATTAATTACTAAAGTGAATTATACTAATAATAAGCTAATATTTTCATATTTAATATCCAATGAAAGGATTAATGGTTATTGTTTCATTCATTTTTTTGCTACTAAGCTTAATGTTTTTATGTCAACTTTTATTACTGTGTTTATTATTCTTAGGAGTTCTAATACATGAGGAATGCATTTATGGGTATGTTCTAGAGCATATATTTTTGATGATTTGAAATAAATGATTTTGAAAACATAATTCAGTGCTATCATTATTCACAACATAAGTGCTTTGTTGTATTCCATATTTAAAGATATGTATCATGTTGACATTGTGTGTGTTCAAACACTGAATTACATGATACAAAATCTGAAATGGCATTAATACTCTATCAAACTTTTGATGCAAGGCTAATAATGAAATAGGTTTTGCCATATTAGCAGCCATAACATTTAAAATTACTAAAACAGTGTAATTCCTGGCTATTTAGGAGATTTTTGTCTTCTTTTATTTACTAAGGTATTTGATTTTGCTGCTGAGTTTTGTTCTTTCAGTATGCTATCATATATCTTATTTAAGTGTATCTTCTATGGAGTGCATATTACTATCTAAATACATATATGGTTTTAACTTGTTTTTTTTTTTGCCTCTTTCCTTGTTTGCTACTCTGTGTCAACTAGACAAAAGAGGCTGGCTCAAAGTGGTTAATGCATGAATACATCTGGTTAAATGTGTAATTTGTCAATGGCTTTTAATTATCTTAAGAGAGATTTTAAATTTTTCATTTTAAATTATTTTATGTTGTCTTCTTCATGGCACTGAATTTTAGACGGGTTCTTTTTCAAAGTATTTTTCCATTAAGCCAAAAACAACACATAATTTTTATATAATAAGCAAATGTAATTGTTACATACATCAGTTGGGAACATTTGGCTATACATAAAGACATAAAATTGGCTCAAACCATAATGACACTTGCTGTTACTTAAATCCCAAAGTCATGTCCAGTTGTTGAATAGATGACTGAGAGAAACCACCAGTTTCTCAGAATACCTCATCACTCACTAAATATCGTGAGTATGTGGGTGATGCCTTACTCACAGTTGCAAGATAGTTGCTTCAGCTGGTAGCATCTTTCCCACTCTCATCTCTCTCAACATGGGGAGCAGCAGCAAATAGGAAGGAAGGAAGGAAGGAAGGAAGGAAAAAAAAAGGAAAGAAAGGAAAGGAAAGGAAAGGAAAGGAAAGGAAAGGAAAGGAAAGGAAAGGAAAGGAAAGGGAGGGGAAGGGAAGGGAGGGAAGAAAGGAAAGGTAGGAAGGAAGGAAGGAAGAAAGGAAGGAAGGAAGGAAGGAAGGAATAGAAAAAGAAAGAAAAAGGGAAAAGATTTTTCTTTCTGTAGGTTTGGAATGGGTTAGTATAATAAAAATAAATTTAATTTTGTATTATATTTATTCATGGAGTACCCATGATGTACTTCAAAATGTTGTTTTCTGGTTTCTTACTAATTGACTTGTTTCATTCCACTTCACTTACTTCAGGAGCTCATTCTTCTTTCCTTTCTCCCTCTCTCTCTCTGCCCTCCCTCAGAATTATTTCATGCTTTTTTCAAATTCCATGCTTCTAAAAGTCAAAATCCAATTCAATAATTTTCCATATATCAAGAGGTCAGCAGTTATTTTCTGTATCCACAGACACAAAAATAAAAACTTTGTTTGTGCTATGGCAAAATATGAATTTTAGAAGCTATTTGAGCTCAAATAAATCTTTACTTTTTAATCCCCTCCTTCAGGAATGTCAACTTCTTCACAGGAAACTTTTTCTTGGTGTTTTAAAAATGCCAAACATTTTCTAATATTACAAAAAAACAAAGTATAATTGCTTTATGACACTATCTTCTTCCGGTAACAGCTTCTTTTTTTTTTTTTTCCCCTAATTGCCCAGTGATCTCTTTTTCATTAGTACTTTTTCCATTATCTATTTCTACTGCCTCCAACAAAATGTCTAACTTTATCTTGTAGTTCTGTCCATGGTCATCTCTTATTGCTCCCAGACATGAATGCCTCAATTATTATTTTTTTGTGTGATCTACTTTAATATTTCTTTTTTAAAATTTAATTTAATTTTATTTTTTTTCAGTGTTCCAAAATTCATTGTTTATGCATCACACCCAGTGCTCCATGCAATATGTGCCCTCCATAATACCCACCATCAGGCTCAATCAACTCCCTACCCCCCGCCCCTCCAAAACCCTCAATTTGTTTCTCAGAGTCCATAGTCTCTTATGGCTTGTCTCCCCCTCCAATTTCTCCCCACTTACTTCTCCTCTCCATCTCCCAATGTCTTCCATGTTACTCCTTATGCTCCACAAGTAAGTAAAACCATATGATAATTGACTCTTTCTGTTTGACTTATTTCACTCAGCATAATCTCATCCAGTCCCCTCCTAGTTGATACAAAAGTTGGGTATCCATCCTTTCAGATGGAGGCATAATACTCCATTGTATATATGGACCATATCTCCTTTTCCATTCATCCATTGAAGGACATCTTGGTTCTTTCCATAGTTTGGTGACTGTGGCCATTGCTGCTATGAACATTGGCCCTTCTTGAACAGATTGGCCCTGCTATGAACAGATGGCCCTTCTTTTCACTACATCTGTATCTTTGGGTTAAATACCCAGTAGTGCAATTGCAGGCTCATGGGGAACTTCTATTTTTAATTTCTTAAGGAATCTCCACACTGTTTTCCAAAGTGGCTGCACCAACTTGCATTCCCACCAACAGTATAAGAGATTCCCCTTTCTCTACATCCTCTCCAACACTTGTTATTTGTTGATTTTGACCATTCTATAACACTTGTTATTTGTTGATTTTGGCCATTCTAACTGGTGTAAGGTGGTATCTCAATGTGGTTTTGATTTGAATCTCCCTGATGACTAATGATGATGAACATTTCCTCATGTGTCTGTTAGCCATTTGTATGTCTTCTTTGGAGAAGTGTCTGTTCATGTCTTCTGCCCATTTTTGACGTGATTAACTGTTTTGTGCAGTTGAATTTGAGGAGTTCTTTATAGATCTTGGATATCAGCCCTTTGTCTGTAGTGTCATTTGCAAATATCTTCTCCCATCCCATGAGTTGCCTCTTAGTTTTGTTGACTGTTTCCTTCACTGTGCAGAAGCTTTGGATCTTGATGAAGTCTCAAAAGTTCATTTTTGCTTTTGTTTCCTTTGCATTTGGAGATATATCTTGAAAGAATTTGCTGAGGCTGATGTTGAAGAGGTTATTGCCTATGTATTTAATAGCTTTTTCACTCATTCATCTAGCCACATGCCAATTGCTAAGCTATGGTATGTGATATTCTGTGTATTATTTTTTACCAATGACTACATTTTTTAAATATATAGGATGGCAGTTTACACATTTTAGGTATCTATAATCTTACAGTGTCTTTAGTGCCGCATTCTTTCATTTGAGATTTGTTTGTATTTTTCAATTTCCACTTGACAGAAGAAATCTTTAATTTATCTATAAATTGTATTTTTATATCCTCTATGTATAATTTCAACAAGATAATTACAGCTCATTTGTCCCCACTAATACATACAGTACTATTATTTAAGTAGATTTTATTTTCCATTTTACATGTAGAAAAACTAATTTTCATAACACTCTGTCAAGCATCAAGCTTCAGATAACAATGTGAGGTTAGGTCAAAGTTGGGTCATATTTTAATTCTTGGGAAATAGATTTGGTTCACAAAAATCTAAATTTGTGCTTACATATGTTGTATTTTAGTCTTTAATTGGAATATTTCCAAAATGGACTATTTTATATTGTAGCATTAAACATATATTTCCATCTTGCAAGCTGTTACAAGTGATTTAATAAAATACATGAAATCCAACAGACTTCTTTGAGTTTAAAGCTTAACAGGGTTAAACTGATAGTTTTACATTTTATAATTGTTATTTAACACATCAAGTCAATAAGGTTCAGTAAATACATTCATACAAACATAAATGCACACACACATATGCAATGTTAATATAACATTTTCTTGAAACATATTCAGTGCTTCAGTCAGTTAGACTTAAATTTAGAATATCATGGGCGCCTGGGTGGCTCAGTGGGTTAAGCTGCTGCCTTGGGCTCAGGTCATGATCTCAGGGTCCTGGGATCAAGTCCCGCATCAGGCTCTCTGCTCAGCGGGGAGCCTGCTTCCCTCTCTCTCTCTCTGCCTGCCTCTCCGTCTACTTGTGATCTCTCTGTCAAAATTTAAAAAAAAAAATTAGAATATCATGATAAATTAAATGAATGATTTGGTCTTTTACTTGAATATTACACTCTACTAATTAGTACCCCCAAATCAAGAAGAGTACCAATCATATTTTAGCATTTCCCTTTAACTTACTTTGTAATGGAGATTGTTGGGAAAAATCTCGACAATCAGAATTCATTAAATCTTTCACTGGTTGATTGATTTTTGTAGGATAGAGACATGAAGGAGGGGATGGAAGGGATGGCAGTAAATGAAATAACAAAAAGGGATCAAGCCAAGTTCCTCCTCTGTATCAGAGTAAAATCTGATTATGAGATTCTCTTATAAAACACAGAAATATCATTTTTCTAGTTTTCTATTATTTTATAATCATACAGAATACATTAATGGTATAGGATAGACATAATTACTGGTGATCCTGAAGAAGAGTAGGATAAATAAAACAGCACAATAATTTATGCAGATAATGATAGATGTTTTATATATCTCATGACTTGCTTCATTAATCTGGAGTAAAATGTAGTCACATTTCTTTTTTTTTTTTTCCCAAATAATCACTTTTGCCATTACCTGCCTTATTAGTGAGAAGTATGTTATGTTCTTCATCAGGGCTGTCCTTACACAATTGTTAAAAAAAAATCTTAATTAAGTTATTAATTCTTAAATGAGGGTTTATTCTGTCTTAATCCAGAAAAAAAGAGAAACAGTTGTTTTCTGATAAAACCTCTTCTGCTGTTTCATTTCCCAGTCCCACAGTATTGTTATGGAGTGGCATACTCTCATGGATGATTTGTTTAGTACAGGGATGGCACTGGTAGTCCATTTTCTTGAGCAGAACAATTGGAAACCATTCCAAGTTTGCAAAATTGAAATTTTCTTATATCTTACATTGTACAATCACTTTTCCTGAAAGCTCAAATATCAAGATGGCAGGTGATTCCAGCATCCATCAAGATGTATTATTAAACATTTTTCTTTAAATAATACACTACCAAAATGACTTAAAATATTTTTTAAATTTATTTATTTGAGAGAGAGAGAATGAGAAAGAGAGCATGAGAGGGGAGAGGTCAGAGGGAGAAGCAGTGTCCCTGCTGAGCAGGGAGCCCAAGGTGGGACTCAATCCTGGGAATCCAGGATCATGACCTGAGCCGAAGGCAGTGACTTAACCAACTCAGCCACCCAGGCACCCCTACTTAAAATAATTTTAAAACTAGTTCTTCAACCTAGATCTGTCTTTTCCTCGATAGAAGTTTATTTCTTTGTCTTCTAAGACTTCCTGGCACTGATTTTTTTTTTTTTTTAAGATTTTATTTATTTATTTGACAGAGATCACAGGTAGGCAGAGAGGCAGGCAGAGAGAGAGTAGGAAGCAGGCTCCCTGCTGATCAGAGAGCCCGATGCGGGGCTCGATCCCAGGACCCTGGGATCATGACCTGAGCTGAAGGCAGAGGCTTTAACCCACTGAGCCACCCAGGTGCCCCAGCCTGGCACTGATTTTTAATGGGTTGCCAAAATCCCATTCCTTTCTCTAACTTTAAATATGAGAAAATGTTTGGTGATTCCAGCCTACATTTCCCATAAGATCCTGGGATCTTTGTGGAAAAAAAATATATATCTATAGATATAGATATAGATATAGATATAGATATAGATATAGATATAGATAGATATAGATATAAAGAGAGAGAAATGGTGGAGATATGTAGATATATATCTACATATCTCCACCATTTCTCAAAAGTGGCTTTGCATTCCAAGGGGGTGTCAGCTTTTGTGAAAGTAATCAGCGTTCCAAGAGTTCTTATTATACATTCACCTGCTAGGATTTCGCCAGCATAAATAAAAAATGTCACTCTAATCCTACCATATAGCCTAAGAAAACAGTCTTTGTTTTCCAGCTATAATATTTTCATTACTTATGTGACAAATGTAAAGGATCACAGCCCACTCGAACCCATATTTTGGATCTTGAGGTGAACAGAATGTGAAAATGGGAAATTTTCATGAGAGTATTTTATCAGGAGATTCTGAAAAATCTCTGAATAAATGTTTTAGTCTATTTGCAGAGCTATAGAATCTGTGTATGCCCTTGGTGTCCTGCTCAAATGTACATGGTAGGGCTCAAGTAGAGACTTCAAGCCAGCCCAT
This sequence comes from Lutra lutra, assembly GCF_902655055.1. Classification (NCBI taxonomy): domain Eukaryota; kingdom Metazoa; phylum Chordata; class Mammalia; order Carnivora; family Mustelidae; genus Lutra; species Lutra lutra. Next base: position 160,433,764 of record NC_062280.1, read on the forward strand.
GCTCAGTTGTTCAAGGTCCTGTATAGGTTTGCGTTTAGCATGGAAGAACAGGTGCCCTTTCATAATTTGTTTTCCCATAAAGGAAACTATTTTTTTTTTCAATTAGTCTAGCAGGGAGAGGACCATATTTTTAATAATTTGTACAAGCCCCCTTATGTGTGAACAGAAACTTGATTGGTGTCTTTTGTGATGATAGTAACAGTTTTATAATAACTTTTGGCTGAATTATTCATCTTTGACTTGGAAATGTGCCTCCCTGAATATCTCTAACCAGTTTTATTTGAAATCTGCAAAATATCCATGAACTACTATGAAATAAGAAAGAATAAACATTGGTTCAAGTATTATTTAAAGTCTTAACGATATTTTGACAAGGTCAAAATAAAGTGTGTAACGAAGGTACTCACCCAGCCAACGTAGGTTTTTTGTTTTGTTTTGTTTTGTTTGTATTAAATTGCTCATTGAGGAAGAAAAAAGCAAAGGATTCCTGAGAGTTTATTCATTCCTCCGTCTTCCATCTTCAATTTGCCTTTGAGACAATACTTACACTTCTCCTAGTTGGGCAACACATCCACTCTTGCTGCCAGAAAGACAGAACATCTGAAATTGGTTTTTAAGCAGTGTCAGTTTTTCAAAGTAATAGGCACAACAAGAAGAAAAGAAACATCTGCTATCTGCAGATTTTTTTTTCTTTCCTCCCAACATCAATCTAGCAAGTCTTTGGCAAGCAGCTCCTTGCACTCTAAGTCACAGAAATGTCAAAGGAGAGTAGAAATGAGAGTGGATACCTCTGTTGAAATGTCACTTTGAAAGTAAATAAAATCAATTGGAAAAAAGGCCATCTGAAAACAAGAAAGTTACGGTCAGGAGATGAGTCGCACTGTATTCGCAGACAGTTGAAGAAGCCGCATAAGAAATGACACTTTTTTTCTAAAGCTTATTGTCTAGTTATTGATTTTTTGAAATGGTAAGAAACAATAAATATAAATACAATTTTAAAACTTAGTGACACACATTGCCTTGAAGTTAATTGATTAATTAAAACTATTCTTTGTTGAGACTAAGCTAGTATTTTAAATGAATACATTCATTATATGTGAAAATCTTAAGGTTTTTCTATTTATAAAATTGCCCTCAGAAATAATAGTGATAAGTGCAGATGATTTCACTATGCAGTAAGGTGTAAAGCCTGAAGATTGAGAATCTCCAGGTATAATTTTTCACTTTATCACTTGGCTGTGGGGCTGTGAGCATGTTCCTCAAACTCCTAATGACCAAATTCCTGATCTGTAAATTTTGTTAACTATAGTACCTAACTGGATTTTTTTGAGTATTAAAAGCAAAGTACTTAGAATTGTGCCCAGCATGCATGAGTACTAAGGTGTGCTTATTATCATTATTATAGAATCCCTAATGCTTCAGTACCATTCCTTCTATCATTAACCTACACATAAAGAAGCAATTTCTTATAATTTTCATTTACTGCATTGTTGTTAGCATCAAAGATGGTTACTCCAAAGCAACCAATGCTGTTGTGTGGACATGTTTTCTATAGAACTATCAGTAAACCTGTTAGAATGGAAAGGATGTAAGGGTGCAGCCCCAAAACTGGTGAGTCAAGCTGTTGTGTAGTCTCCAAAGAATGAGTAATAGCAAAATTATGATCCTAGTGATTGAAAGAAGAAATGATCAATCCTTATTGGATGTCATTTTTTGACTGAATTGATGCAGTATGTATAGTAATCTAGAGCTAATATAGAGATACTCTTCCAGAAACTTAAAGGACTCCATACATCTTATTTCTTTTCCAGATTCATCCACAACACCCTTATCTAACCCTTCCAATCTCTCACTGACATTGTGCAGATCTATTCACACTGGGGTAAGAAGTCAGGAAACAGAACCACTTCAGGGGATTTGTTTGGGAGTCTAGAGGCAAATTTGCATGGAACTTTAATTAAAAACTTCACTATAGGGTTTTTTTTTTAATTTATTACTTTTTAACTTTTTGTTTTCTACATCTTCTTCCTTCCCCTAGGTACTTTTTGTCAGTTGTGAAAGATGGTCATTTGGTACAGGCTATACAAAGATGAAGAATGTCTATGAAGTTTCTCTCCTCCTTCTCTCCTCCTGGTCTCCTCCACCCTCAGTATTCAAGTACATGGACATGGACATTGAAACTTGGGAAACCAATTATCTGTACTCTAGTAGAATCACCTTCAAGCTTTCCTTTGCCAGTATTTTGTAAAATGAGATTCCAAAGGATATTGAATACTTGAGAGTGGCATTCTAGAAGCTGCTGTAAATCAACCTAGAGACAATGCTATATACAAGCTTTCAGTACTACACATGATCCATGCTTTTGATGGATAAAGAGCTTCCAGAATTAATCCTCTGCCAGACAAATTTTGTTGAGGTCTCTGAGGTGGGTCATCTTACAGTTAAACAAATAAGTCAAATGGAGGTATTTGTGAAATTTTACCAGTTGTGACCTTACCCCTATGTTTTTCTGGCACCTGGAGAAGAGTGACATGGTAACTACCTTCTTCCAGGCCCTGTGGAGCTTGGACTATAAAGTCATGTCACTTGATCTGGGCATCATATAGATCTATGACCTTTCTCCAAGGAACCTGGAAAGGAAGAAACACAGAGACATGTCTTAAATGATAAATATGTTTGAGCCCTTACGTAATATCAATATTTTTTCAAACATTTCTACATGATATATTTCTGAGCACCACGTTTGGAAACCAATCTTAAACAACTGATTGCTTTTGCAATGTAACATCTTAAGGAGAAAAATTGCCACTGGATGGACTATAATTTTCAATTTTTAACAGTCTTTAATCAAAAAGTTTCAGTCTATATTTCTCTTTATCTTTTACTCTTATCCACATACACAGTATTTCATTTGCATAGAGGACAGGCTAGTAATAATAGAGTGCCCTCAACAAGGCAACTTTTGTTGGTTTGATAAAATGCTGCAGAGAAGTTCCAGTTATCGAGTTTAATATCAGATTTAGGAGTTCATGGGCAGGAAGAGTACTGTCTCTATTGGAGAGACCTAAAGTCTCCTTTTCAGGATTTTTTTTAGCTTCAATATATTTTATATTGAAAGAAAGACTGTTCTATATGATAAATCTTGTGTGTTAGCATGCTGTTTTTTTGTGTTTTGTTTTTTTTTCCAGGAAGCCTGGTAATTAAGAAGAGAAGGGAAAAGAGAAAATGAAACTCAAGATGCCTTATTGATGAATATCTTTAGATAAGCAACTCTTTGGTTAGATCATTTTCTAATAATTTTCTGCGTTTTCAGTAACACAACTGAAAATGTTCAATTCATTGATTCTATAGTATTTCCTTGTCATTTTATATTAAAACACTACTATCTTCTAGGCACATCAGATTATTTACCACTCTATAAACATGCCTTGAATTTTTCTGCCTATTTGCACAGGTTCCTTGACCTAAATCGCTCTTTATCATTTTTCCACTTTTGAAATCTTATTCATTCCTCAAAGCTCCATTCAAACACAATTGTTTATATAAAGAGCTTTTCTTGATGACCTTAATCAAATACATTTCCCTCCTCTGCGTTTCCATAATATTTACTGTACATTAAGTGTAGTATTTGATCCAGTTTGCCTTGTTTTTTAAATATCCAAGGAATATACTAATGCAATCCTTAATACATTTCAGTAAATTTTTATGATGAAATTAATACAGTGAGTAAGATTTAAAAGAATATTCTAAATCACCTGGCGGAAATAAGATGGCTCCATAATTACCTGTTGGAAAAAAAAAATTAGGATATCTAAGCAAAATATATGTCAATCAAAACCCATAGCTGGGTTTGAGATGGCCCAGCATTGATCACCATTGGTTTGATTTTTTTTTTTTAATAACAGTATATGGGAGTAAAATGAGCACTGACACCATTTCTGAAGCACTTGTGGGAGAAGCTTTTGTCAATGTCTTACAAATATCTCAGTCGCATTGGTGAGGAAACTTCTGTGGTAAAATGAATGTATTTGACTATTATAGATGTTAACTTTTCAATTTGTTCCATGCAGTTTTGAGATTTCATGTTCATCAAGCAACCTTTTTTTGTGACTTGCCTTCCTGCAAAGTTTTCCTGAAGAGAAAATACATTCATCATGTCACTATTGAGTCTTGTGGTCTGTGTGGCAAGAATGTTTTATTGCAAAAAAATACATTAACATTCTGCTTGTACATCAGACTCATTAATGTGGTTAATAATATATGTATAGACCTACACAAGGCTGAAAAGAAGTGTATGCATCACAGCAAGCTTATCTGTGATTTTTCTCAGAGGTAAGCTGATGGGATTTAAATCCTGTAGAAGAGTTGTGATACTGATGGGTGAGAATTCAAGAGTATTAAAAACTTATATATATGTATATACATATACACATATATATAATTAGTTTCATATTTATATAAATATATATAATTGTATAATTAGTTTTAAATTTCTTCCTTATAATTTTTTAGCACATTAGAGCAGGATCTGTGTCTTATATGCTTGTTAACCCAGTGCCTAATACAAATCTTGGTCTACAATCCTCCAGTAAATATTTACTAAATTGATTCTGTAAGTTTGGCATGCTCTGCTGCTATCATTTTTAACCCGGTCTTTGATGGTTTGGTGAATGAAAACACAATGGTTTTCATTCATTCATTCATTCAAGATGTGTTTGTATGTCTTCCATGTACCAGGTAAGAATTTATGGGCAATTAATTTCCAAATATCCTTATAACTCCTTAGAAGCAGAGCAATTTACCTAATGATATATCTGCAATACATTTAGTCTTATTTGATGAATCAGGAACTGGTTTTCCCACAATATCCTTCTTTATTTTTTAGTAATAAAGACACTAAATTGTATCAGCATACATGGCTATGCAGCTAAAGCTTACATTTCTTAAGCTCAATTTCAGCAATATTGAGACATGTGACAACACTTAGGCTAAAGGGATTGAACAGGAAGCAATGAGTTCAATTTCTATGCCACAAAATTAGAGGCCAGGAGTATGCCATCCAACGTCTCTTCTATCTTTTCCTGTGGCTGAAGTAGAGATTTAAGAAATGGAACCTTGGTCCTTTTTTGACATAAAATGAAAGCAGTGTATTGAGGGCCTCTGATTAATAAGGTCAAAGGATTTGGGGGAGCTCATATCAGGGAACCACTGTCATTTCAGAACTCAGTTATTAATTGGAAGAGACAGTAAACTTTAACATTTATTAGCTATTGCTCTTTGACCTTTGTAATAGCAGCTTATCCAGGATACTAATAACTATAATGGATTTCATTTGGACTTTATAATAGCATTTTGAAAAATGTTCAACTTTCCTGTGCTCTGGTACTGCAGATATAGACTGAGGAGCCCAAAGAAAACAAAACACAATTGCGAAGCGATGGACAGAAAGATGGAAGAGCTGACCAGCTCTATCAGCTACATTTGCCTCTTTCAGTCTTCTTCCCTTGTGTCTCACTCCTATGTTACCACCTCTCAGTGCTCCAGTCTTTTTGCCCTCATGTCCCCAGTGCCAAGCAGGAATCTTAGGCAGAGAAAAAATGAACTTTCTGAAAATTATGTTGTGAAGATGTAATCAACATTACAAAATAAATAAAATAAAATAACATTTGAAGAAATAAGTGGATTTAATGAATTGGTATATAGGTTACTCATTTTCTAAGAAATTGGGTTTAAAATTTTTTTGTTTATTTTTTCAACCTAGAAATAAAACCATTTTCCTTTTCCTACCCATTCCTTTGTAGTTCTTCCAACCAAACTGACAAAAGTTTTCTGATTTTAGTTGTGGGACCTTGCCTTAGGCATCTTGATTTGTCCAGTGCTTTAATAAATATTCCATTGTTTTTGCCTATCGAGTAACCTGCATCAATTCTTATCCTGGAAAAAGCATTTTTTTTCTGTGTGTGTCAAACTTAATTGAACATCTTTCTGATCCCCCAGATCCCCACTTCACCATCATAGCTACGTTTACTAGTTTCAAGTTAACTAGCATCACACTTAGTCACAGTGATCTGATCGATGTTAGATGTGTGGTGCAAGAAAGGAAAATCAGAGTCAGAGGATCAGGTTATTATTACCAGACAAGGTTGGCCCTAATATAAAAAGTTAAAGATATTTGTGGCCCTGATAATGATAGTTTTCTAACTCTAAAGAATAATCACAAATCTTTATGCACCAAATAATATATATGATAATTCATAAAGAAAAAAAAAAACTACTAAAGTACAGAAAAATACAAATGTATACAACTGTACTTAACCCCTCTCAGGAAATGAATATCAAGTAGGTAAAAAATCAGTGAGCCAGCTTATCAGTTGTAACAAATGTAGTACCTTGGTGGGGTATGTTGAAAGAATGGGAGGCTTATGCATGTGTGGAGACAGGGGGTATATGGAAAATCTCTGTACTTTCTCCTCAGTTTTGCTGTAAACTAAAATTTGCTCATGAAAAATAAAGTATTAATTTAAAAAATGCATGCACACATATTCACTCACCTCTCTCTGTATGTAATGATGAGCTATGGAAAAATACAAAGAATCCTCAGACAAAAATTACATGAAGACAAGAACTCAGAGTAGTAAGTAGAGCACTGAAGTCACTTCTTCTTTGAGGGAATTTTCCAAACTTAGTGAACATAACCATTAGTTATTTAGTTTTGTAAGCTTATGGAATAAATATGGCTCAAGATAGATGAGGAGATAGCATTCAAATATCCTCGCCCTTAATTTAAGAGCAAACTAATAACAAAAGTAGCATATTACCTCCAACCAGTACCTACAAATAAAATGCAATGTGAGAATTTGCATTAAGGGGCTAGACTTTCCAGGGGTATTTCCCAAATTCACTGTCACTAAATGACCAGAGAAGTCTCAACTTCAGAGAATTGTCCAGTCTCAAAATTTTATTTCTCTTCTGTGCCTTATAGAAGTAAAAGTAAATTCCTCCTCGACTAATCCAATGTCATCCCACATCTTGTATATTTCCACAGTTAAAATTTTCTAGAAAATAAACTACATATGGCAAATAAATAAATATCACTACATATGCATGCATAAATAAGGTAGCATGAACTGGAATAAACAAAAAACAAGACAGCAAAAGTAGAGGCACAACATTCCAGATATTGGAAAAATCAGTAGATTATATGCTCAGTACAATAAATGATTCAATAAATAAAAGACATGTAAAATATCAGTAGATAGCAAGCAAACTTAAAAAAAGAGAACTCTAGAAATGAAAAATACAAGTACTAAAATTAAGAACTCAAATTAATACATTGAGCTAAAGATACAGAAACAAAAGAATACATTTTTCATGACTCATTTAAATAAATTTAAAACCAGGCAAAACAATTATATTGTATTAGGAGTCAGAATATTTGTTACCCTTAGAAAGGATCAATCTAATATATGTAAGGGGCAGCTGCAGGGGAATGTCTAGGGTACCTATTTCAGTTTAGGTTACATAGGTGTGCTGTTTGTAAAACTCATTGAGCTCTATACTTTAGACTTTTGTACTTTTATGTTAACATTATGCATAAGTAAGTTATTTTTTATACATATAAAATAACATGTCAGTCAAAATAGGCAAATTCCTCAAGCCACTGCTGCTAAATAGTGGGGGGAAAATACTTTCAAACTCATCTATGAATAGACATAAAAATTGAATTTTTGGTAGCTTGTTATATATGTACTTTATTAAAACCTATTAATTATGAAATTAAAAAATAGATACAAGGAATGCCTAGGTGGATCAGATGGTTAAGCATCAGCCTTTTGCTCAGGTCATGATCTCAGGGTCCTGGGATAGAGCCTCATGTTAGGCTTTCTTCTCAATGTGGAGTCTGCTTCTCCCTCCCCCTCTGCCCCTCCTCCTGCTTGTGCTCTCTCTCTTTCACTCACTACAAAATAGAATAGTATAATAAATCATCATTTGTCTATTACCAGTTTAACAATTAACTCATATTCAATTTGGTTTCATTTCTACTCTTACTCATTAACCTCCAAAAAGTTAACTTTGAAGAGTTACTGACTGAAAATTTCCAAAACTGATAAAAGACACCAAACTCCATATTGAAGAAATATAACTAATCCCCAAAAGGATAAAGTAGAATAAATCTACACCCAGAAACAACTAAGGAAAAAGTACAAAAATGAAAAGTACAAAATATGATGGTATAAATAATACATATCAATAATTAAACATCGTGCGCCTGGGTGGCTCAGCTGGTTAAGCGACTGCCTTCAGCTCAGGTCATGATCCCAGAGTCCTGGGGTTGAGTCCCACATCAGGCTCCCAGCTCCATGGGGACTCTGCTTCTCCTTCTGACCTCCCCTCTCATGCTTTCTCTCACTCTCTCTCTTGCTATCTCAAATAAATAAATAAAATATTAAAAAAATATTTAAAAAAATTTTTTAAAAAATAAAACAAACAAATTAATACATGCTGAAATACTTTGATGTCGGATAAAAGAACAAAGTCCCAGTATGTGCTATTGTCTGAAGAAAAATATCAAACACAAGAATGCAGTGCAGTTAAACAGTAAAAGGAAGAAAGTAATACAAATAATGCTAAAAACAAAGACAAAAGCTATTGCAGTAATATTAAGACCAGACAAAACAAGGTTCTAAAGCAAAACAAAACGAAACAAAAACATAACAGGTAAGATTACTTTATAATAATAAAAGTTTCAATTCATCATGAAACAAAACAAATTTTTAATTTGTTTTCAATTTGTTTCAAAAAGAAACAAACGATATTACCATGGGATATTTTAAAATACCTATTTAAGGGCGCCTGGGTGGCTCAGTGGGTTAAGTCGCTGCCTTCAGCTCAGGTCATGATCCCAGGTCCTGGGTTCAAGCCCCACATCGGGCTTTCTGCTCAGCAGGGAGCCTGCTTCCTCCTCTCTCTCTGCCTGCCTCTCTGCCTACTTGTGATTTCTCTCTGTCAAATAAATAAATAAAATCTTTAAAAAAAATAAATAAATAAAATAAAAAAAAATAAAATACCTATTTAAGGAATTGATAGAACAAATAGTCAAAGATTCAGTAAAATATATAGAAAATTTGATCAAGAAAATGTTAAAGGTGATCTAAATGTTCCATAGAACATCTGAATCCAACAACTGAAGAATACATTTTCCTTTCAAACATACATTGACTATTCATTTGCTGTAAAGCATGCCTTGATGAGTTTTGAAAGTTTGGATGGTCATTATATAGAATGTGAATAAGTAAAGTAAAAATACTTTTTTAAAGTATTTTTAATACTTTAAATAATAAGGTAAAAATATGTGAAAGTAAAGTAAAAATAATATAATGTCCAGGGAAAAAAATGTTAAAATATTAAGGAAAAAATTCTAAATCCTCTTGAATCAAAGTCTTAATGCCACTGGAAATAAGCAAATGTTTACAAATTGAAATTAATAAGCTCAAAAGTTGTTAGCTGACTCTATAATATTAATTAGAGGGACAATTCTAGACAAACCAAGTATTGATAAACTATGGCTTATGGGCCAAATCCAGCCTGATGTTCATTTGTACAACTATTGAGATTAAAAAAAAAATTGTACTCTTTTAAAGGGTTGTGAAAAAACATATACATATTGAACAGAGTCCATATGTGGCCATATTAATTAAAATATTCACTATATGGTCATTTACAAGAAAATTTTTGTTGATGCCAGGCTTAAATGCTTATATAGAAAAAAAGGAGCTTAGTAGATACACTTACAAGGAAATTTATAAAAGACCCGTAAGACAAACCTAAAGAAATTAGAGAAAAATAGTCAAGGTAAGAGTATAAAGTAATAAAACAGAAATCAAACACACGGTTGCTATCAACAAAGCCAAAGTTTTTTCCTTGAAAAGTCTAATAAAACTGAAGAGCTTCTGGTGAGACAGATCAAGGAAAAAAAAAAAAGGCACACAGAAACAATGTTAGGAATGAAATAGGAGATACAACTCAGATTCTTTAGACCTTAAAAAGTTATTAAGAGAATACAATGAGCAAAAAAGATATAACTAGATGCCTCAGAATGTTAGAAGTTAATAAGAAAATACCATGAAAAAATTATTCTATTAACTTAAGATACTCATGATACTAGATATAAAAATTCTAAATAAAATATAAGCAAATAAAATCCAGCCATGCATGCAAAAAATAATACATCATAACCTAGTTGAGTTTATTCCAGAAATGCAGGTTGATTGGATAAACACTGGAAAATCACTGAATGGAATTCAGCATGGCAAATAAAAGAAGAAACACATGATTGTATCAATACAGGCTGAAGAACACATTCAATAATTCAGTAGAATTACATATATTCATTATTTTTTAAAAAAATATTTTTATCATAGTAGAATTAAAAAGGAATTTTCTTATTCAGAAAAAAAAAACTTAGTAAAGTTATGTACAAAAAGAAATATATCATATATCATAAGTTAGTTCATGATGTTAGTTCTGTTTTTTTTTTTTTAATTTTTTTATTTTTTTCAGCATAACAGTATTCATTATTTTTGCACCACACCCAGTGCTCCATGCAATCCGTGCCCTCTACAATACCCACCACCTGGTGCCCCCAACCTCCCACCACCCACCCCTTCAAAATTCTCAGATCGTTTTTCAGAGTCCATAGTCTCTCATGGTTCACCTCCCCTTCCAATTTCCCTCAACTCCCTTCTCCTCTCCATCTCCCCTTGTCCTCCATGCTATTTGTTATGCTCCACAAATAAGTGAAACCATATGATAATTGACTCTCTCTGCTTGACTTATTTCACTCAGCATAATCTCTTCCAGTCCCGTCCATGTTGCTACAAAACTTGGGGATTCATCCTTTCTTTCTTTCTTTTTTTTTTTTTACAGCTTTATAAACATATATTTTTATCCCCAGGGGTACAGGTCTGCGAATCGCCAGGTTTACACACTTCACAACACTCACCATAGCACATACCCTCCCCGATATCCATAACCCCACCCCCTCTCCCAACCCCCTCCCCCCATCAACCCTCAGTTAGTTTTGTGAGATTAAGAGTCACTTATGGTTTGTCTCCCTCCCAATCCCATCTTGTTTCATTTACTCTTCTCCTACCCCCTCGACCCCCCATGTTGCATCTCCTCTCCCTCATATCAGGGAGATCATATGATAGTTGTCTTTCTCCGATTGACTTATTTTGCTAAGCATGATACCCTCTAGTTCCATCCACGTCGTCGCAAATGGCAAGATTTCATTTCTTTTGATGGCTGCATAGTATTCCATTGTGTATATATACCACATCTTCTTTATCCATTCGTCTGTAGATGGACATCTAGGTTCTTTCCATAGTTTGGCTATTGTAGACATTGCTGCTATAAACATTCGGGTGCACGTGCCCCTTCGGATCACTATGTTTGTATCTTTAGGGTAAATACCCAGCAGTGCAATTGCTGGGTCATAGGGTAGTTCTATTTTCAACATTTTGAGGAACCTCCATGCTGTTTTCCAGAGTGGTTGCACCAGCTTGCATTCCAGTTCTGTTTTGATATCAGAAGTAAGCCAATGTAGACTCTTATTACTATCATTACTATTATCAGAACTTCTATTCAACATTGTTCTAGTGTGCCTATACAGCAAAATAAGGCAAGAAATAGAAATTAAAGAGAGAAGCATTGAAAAGAAATAAGCAAAACTGGGATGCCTGGGTGGGTCAGTCAGCTAAGCATCTGCCTTTGGCTCAGGTCATGATCTTAGGGTCCTGGGATTGAGTCCTGCATGGGGTACCTTGCTCAGTGGGGAGCCTGCTTCTCGCTCTGCCTCTGCCTGTCACTCCCCCTGCTTGTGCTCAGTCTCTCTCTCTCTCTCTTTCTGACAAATAAATACATAAATCTTTTTTAAAAGAAAAAGAAATAACCAAAACTGTCATTGTTTTCAAATGATTGTTTATAATCACATTTCAAGTTGTGTGTTATGATTGTTTACATAGAAATTCTATGTAAATTATCACATAAAATTTTTAGAATTACAGTAAAAATCAAAAATATTTCTATACAGGAAGAGCACAAATTAGACACTGAAATAGAATATAGCATACTACTTAGGGTGAGTAATTAACATTATAATAATCAACCTCCTAAATCTCACTGTCTTAACACAATACTGATTTATTTTTCACTCATGACAATAATTTAATCAAGTATTTCATGAACAGTTTTGCAAGATGCATTCATGGACCCTGCCTCTTTTTAAATCATGTACCATCATCTTCTAGGACTTCTTCAGAATTCTCTGCTAAGTCTGTACAGGCAATGAGCAAAGAGGAAGAACAGGATTGTTGTGAATATTTAAGAACAAGTCTACAAGTAACATCTATCATGTCAATGGAGTCTCAGAACTGTAAGCTTCTTATATGCTCAGAAAGATTAAAGAGGTCATCTAATAGATTCTCCTATAATAATTGTGGTGGTAGTGTATGTGTGTGTGTGGGGGGGATAATCAATGTTTATTTATTTATTGTATTCCATGTGTAGAACTCAGCAAACTCCTTAAGGAAAAAACTTCAAATCCTACTGAAGCCAATGCACTATTTCACTATTCAGAATCTATAGGCGATATGGCTTCTCTTTCAAGTTTAGACTGTGGCCCAGGAATCTGACAAATAAAACATGTTATTTGTCCCTATGCTGATAACTGCCCAGCCCCACTCCCAATATAATAATAAAACAGGGACAGGAAAATGTCAATAAATCCTCTCTTTTTTTGTAGCATGGTGTCGCCACAATGTTGCTCATGTCCAAATTTCTGAAACCTGTGAATATGTTCCTGCCCATGGTAAAAGAGCTTATGTTGATGTAATTAAGTTAATAATTTTGAGCAGATGAGCTCAAAATAATCACAAGACTACTTATAAGAGTGAAACGGGGGGGGAGGGGGGAGAATGAAACAGGAGGCAGAAAAGAGGGAAGGTGTTGTGGATGATGGAAGCCAAGAGGAAAAGGTGATACTACGCAGCTGGCTTTGAATTAAAGATAAGAACCAACATATCATTACGATCAAAAATGTAGGAAAGTGCTTAACAGGAAGTTGTAGTAACAGCAAATCTTAGAAATTCCAACTCCAGAAAAAGAACTTCCAGATGTACCACCCAAATATGCAAAGACACATTTAGAAGGAATATCCTGGCAGCATTTTTTTGTCAGAGCAAACAATAGGAAAGAACACTAATTTTCACTGATAAAGGACTGAGTATATATATTACAGTCTCAGGCATATGAGAGAATACTCCTCAGTAGATTAAAAAAAGAAAAAAAAAAACTTTATCAAGAGAAGGAAGCAAACCAAGAAACAGAATTTTTTTTTAAGATTTTGTTTGTTTATTTGAGAGAGAATGAGCAGGAGCAGGGGAGACGAGGAGAAGGAGTGGAAGAAGCAGATTCCCCTCTGAGCAGAGAGCCAGACAAGGGGTTCCATCCCAGGGATCTGGGATCATGACCTGAGCTGAAGGCAGGCACTGAACTAAGAGCCACCCGGTGCCCCCAAGAAACAGACTGTTATCTGTAGAGAACAAACTGATGGTTCCAGAAGGGAGGTGGGTGGGGGGATGTGTGAAATAGGTGATGGGGATTAAGGAGTGCACCTGTGAGGAGCACTGGGTGATATATGGAAGTGTTGAATCACTTGTATATTGTACACCTCAATATTATACTCTGTTAACTAACTGAAATTTAAATGAAGTCTTTAAAAAAACTTTATCAAATTAGGTTGGTGTAGAATAATCTCCAAATACATTCATAAACTTAAAAGAACAAACAATACATATACTATTCATTCATTTAGGGAGAAAGCAGTTTCATTTTTATGAGTCTAGAAAACTTCTTGCACTATTCATACATATAAAAACTGCTATGTTGTTTGGAATGAGGATTAAGGTGGTGTGGCTATGGAATAAGACATAAGGTTATATTTTATATCACTTAGAATTTTTGCAATGTTCACCATATTTGTTTCTACTTTTCAATTTAAAAATCACAATCAGATAGATACAGATAAATAGATGGTGGATGAATAGATGGATGCTTGGATGACTAGATAGACAGAACAAAGTAACATTAAACCTTTTGGAAGATGAGCCTATGAAAATGATCTTATTCAACAACCACCTCATTTTACTTCTATTCTTTCTATTTTCCAGAAGAAATTAAGGTTTTTTTCTTGTTTATCCAGGTTTTCTTTATCACTACCTTTACATATACACACTACTTCTAGCAAACTATCAAAAGTACCTTGTGTACTCAGCCTTCTATTTCTTGAATAGTCACTCAATTTGTCACAAAATATATATCTGGCCTTATGTTAAAAGAAATTTCACTTCAATTTACACAATTACTCTGTACAGTAGTCCCATGTCCAGCTTCTATTTGACCTATGCATTGCAACCTCTTGGTCATTCCATATAAAACCACTGCTTATACAAAATTTTAATTATTAGCAAAACACACAAAGATTATTAAGAATCTGGATGGCAAACTAACTTGATCATTCACCAGATATTTATCGAGAGCTTACTATACATGCGTGGCATTCTGCTGAAGAAATAAACTGAAGGACTCTTTTTTTTCTAAAGTCCCTACCCTCAAACAGTTCAAGTATTTAAGTAGAGAGAGAAACACATACGCAAAGATTATAGTGTAGTGAGTGCAATAAAGAAGACTAGCACAGAGTATCAACAGAGTCACAAAAGAAGGGCCTAACTGTCTATAAAGTGGTCATAGAAGGTTCCTAGAGCATTGACCTTTTTAGGAATGCAGTGAAGAAGTCTTTGGAATTTATCCAATGTACACACACACACACACACACACAAATCTAGCAAAGGCACTGAGGTTTAGAGAGCAGGACAAATTGGGCAAATACTATGTAAGGCAGTTGGCCAGAATAAAGGCCTGTGGCATGGTGGACAATGTTAAATTCTTAAGGTGAATCCTTGATGGGGAATCTTTGTTGGGCATGCCTCAAAGTGTGCATTTGTACTTTAACCAGAGAAAGAGTAGAACATGAACATTTGGAGGATGGGGAAAGGTCATGACATAATCAAATTAATGTTTTGTAAAGATCCTTCTGGCAGCAGCATGGAGAGAAACATGAAAAATGGACTGAAGCAAGGACAAGACTTGAGTTGAGATCTATGTTTTCCTGCTTTTGAGGTAATTCATTACAAAGGCTGGAGGGTAGCGTTACATGCAGTCAGGTGCAGGGTTCCAAATAAGAAGGTCGAAGCTTTTAAGATCATCTGGTTCTGCCACTTAATGAAACTGAAATTCCCCATATGTTATCCTCCATGAGTGTTTATCTGCTCTGTGTTTAAAGCCCAGAAACCAGAGGATTAACTCAATAACTTCCCTGACAGTCTACTCATTTTTTTGATTTTTGGAACAAGTCTGACTTTTACGAAAATGTCATTGTTGCCAAAATCAGAATATCCGTGCCGTCACTTCTTTCTCTTAACTTCTTTGGTCATTAGCATCCCAATTCTCCCTTTCTGCCTCAGCCCTGCAAACCACTCAAACAGTATGTGTTTTTCCTTCTTGACTATCAGTTTCTTCTTATATAACATATGCAAATAAACTACACGGAGTAGACAGTACACACCACCACTTGGGGTTGATTTGTGATGTTGTAATGAGGAATACTCATTCATTAGAGTAAATACAATTTTGTACCATCTTAAGAAATAAGTAAAACATGGGGCACCTAGGTGGCTCAGAGGGTTAACGCCTCTGCCTTCATCTCAGGTCATGATCCCAGGGTCCTGGGATCGAGCCCTGCATCGGGCTCTCTGCTCGGCAGGGAGCCTGCTTCCTCCTCTCTCTCTGCCTGCCTCTCTGCCTACTTGTGATCTCTGTCTGTCAAATAAATAAATTTAAAAAAAAAAGAAATAAGTAAAACTTAAGTAGATAAACCTTTTATAAATAATGCAAGACTTGAACAATATATATACTTTTTTAAAAAGATTTTATTTATTTATTTGACAGAGAGATCACAAGTAGGCAGAGAGGCAGGCAAAGAGAGAGGGAAGCAGGCTCCCCACTGAGTGGAGAGCCTGATGTGGGGCTCGATCCCAGGACACTGAGATCATGACCTGAGCTGAAGGCAGAAGCTTAACCCACTGAGCCACCCAGGCACCCTAATATATATACTTTTAAAGCAGGAGAATAATATCATATATTTAAGGAAATATGAATAATGAAAACCAAAATTAACCAAGATCAGCCATTAAAAATATAATTTTAAATTGTTAAAAATGTCCTTATTTAAATTGCGGATTTTTTCATTTTAAAAATTTCAATATTTTTATTATAGTCACATGCATAACATTGCAAAAAGTACTATTTGAGATATTAAAACACACTTATGGAAGTAACTTTTAACTGACAAGAGGCTACTAATAACCATTAGGGAAAAAAAAAAAAAAGAGCACTTAGCTCTGGAACCAAACATGTAAAATGACAGATAAGTCGGTAATTTCTTTTCAAACCCAAAGGTATGACCTGTGAACTATTATATATATAGTCATAAATACACATTAATTGGAATTTTAAGGATATAGAAATTGAAGTGTCCAGAAGTTTAAAGTATTGAAGGTAAAATACAAATGGCACAAGACAAACTCAAATCCATTTCTTTCCATTTCAAACCCCATGCTTTTAACCACTATGCTATATTTCCTAAGTTAATAGAAAGTAAAGAATTAGTAGTAGCATTTTACAGTTTCTTTATTGATTATAGATTTGCTTTCCAAGCATAGAGTCATTTTTATTGGGCAAGGGGAACTAGAACCCACAGCCTTCAATTTTGATGCTGTTTTCCCTGCATCTAGAAAATGTTTATAAATAACAATGATATCAGGTTTCATCAGTAAAGATCACAACATGAAATCTGTTTCTGAATTTACTGTTAATATTAAATTGTGGGACGCCTGGTGGCTCAGTGGCTTAAGCCGCTGCCTTTGGCTCAGGTCATGATCCCAGGACCCTGGGATCGAGCCCCGCATTGGGATGTCTGCTCAGCAGGGAGTCTGCTTCCTCTTCTCTCTCTGCCTGCCTCTCTGCCTATTTGTGATCTCTGTCTGTCAAATAAATAAATAAAATCTTTAAAAAAATAAAGAAATAAAAAAATAAAAAATTAATAAATAAAATGCTATTCAACATATTATTTAGAATCCTAAGTACATATAAGTTTCCAATATTAAAATTTGTTTTATGAAAAATATCTTTTTAGATAGACTTTGATTCTGGGAAAAGTAATTATGTGATTACATTGTTCATTTAGTTATCAAGAAAAAAAGTAAAGATCTGCACATCTGTGTTCATCTTTTAACCTCATTATCTGATTTCTATTTTTTATAATTTTTCTTATCAAAGGGATTTTAAGTCATGTGAAATAGTTATGTGGGTAAATGTGTGTAGAATAGGTTATCATCTGTGTAAATACACATCTGAATGAATATATAAAAAGGAAGAAATCTGGACCAAAGAAATTGTAATGTATAAATTTAAAAATAATGTTCAATTATAAGTTCATATTTCCATACATTTTTAAAATGTTGGTGTATCTGTTTAATAAATAGCATCTCATGACCTTGAAAATACACCTTGCAATACCCCTTGTAGTTGTATCCATAATAATCATAAACCTGTAGTATTCAGAGAAATGGAAATTATTTAGTGTGTTATTTAAGGACAAAACAATATAAATTAAATTCATTCATATGAGCATAATTAAAGGCCTATCCATACAAAGCAAAAAAAAATGTAGCTGAGAAATAAAGAGTGGTTAAAGCCATGTAAACTGCAAATTTCTATATAAATTACTTGGCATCCAATTTTTGCTAAATATTTAATGTTTCTAAAGTGGGTTTCTGCTTATACATCTGTCTTTTTGCTTTTCTCTATAGAAAACGTGGAGCAGATGGGGACAGTGAGACAATATAAAGATAATTCTTCTTCCTGAATGTGAATTCACTAAATATTTAGGATCTTGGCAGTAGCAGTAGTGTGCCTTTCACAGAATGACAGTCCTATAATCTCTCCATCTATAGACAACAGCTGTTTTATATATTGACATACTTTTTCCAATTTTTTTCCATCCACACATTGCCAACTTGAGGCATACGTGTGTCTGTGTATGTGAATAGATTTATATGTATTTGTGCATACATGTATGTATCCAGATTTTCTCGATTAACATTCAGTCACAAATATCTTCCATATATAATACTTCATTACGTTCATATCCATAATTTATTTAATTATAAATTGTTAAAAATTCAACATTCTTTGCTATGTAACTCTGGGGTGTATATTAATCTTTTTGTCATGTCTAATGGCATTCTTAATATGAAGAGTTAATAGTAAATGAACTGAGGCAATAAAATAATAAAAATTTTATGGGTTTTAACTCTTACTGAGATTTGGTATGTTTATGTATGCATACAGAAAGAAAAGTAGCAAAATCAATGTATCTCAGAACAAGTATATTTTAGCAGCCTTTCTTTTAGATGGTAAGACAAAAATAGGTTGGGTAGTTACATATAGCATTCATAAATACACTTCAATAAATTTATTAGTATGTCAGTAAATGAAGACTCTTTAAAAGCTTAAGATAAAATGGATCCCAAGACTAAACACAAGCAATAATTGAGGCAGATAGCACACACTTCAGAGGGATCTCTATTTTTACAGTGGAATCCAATATCCTTGGATATAACTTGTTGCTGATTTTAGAGACTCCTCAGGTGACATTACAAGCTACATTAAAAATTTAAACCTTGGGTTCCTGGGTGGCTCAGTGGGTTAAGCCTCTGCCTTTGGCTCAGGTCATGATCTCAGGGTCCTGGGATCAAGTTCCGCATTGGGCTCTCTGCTCAGCAGGGAGTCTGCTTCCTGCCCCCCCATGCCTGCCTCTCTGCCTACTTGTGATCTCTCTCTCTCTCTGTCAAAATAAATAAATAAAATCTTTTTAAAAAATTAAACCTTTGAAAATGAAATGTTAAGTTGAATATTCAAAAAGTATTATAAAATGAAATAACAATAATGAATGATGATGTATCACTGCAATTGCATTAATAAAATAACAAATAATTAGGGCAAACCCAGAAGAAACTGGAAGAATCCTTGTCCTTGTTGGTTCGACATTATCTAAGTAAAGAGACTTGTCTGCCAGTTCTCAATATCTATTTATATTGATTCATTTAAAATTGTCAATTGGCATATAGTTACTTTCCATTTTAGAATACCCTCATACTTTATGAAACCCTAATTTCCAATGCATCAAAAAGAATTCATATTATTATTTTATATGTTCTCAAAAGGTAAAATTGCTCTAAAAATGAAGGATTTTCTTTTAAGAGTGGGGGGAATTATGTGGTGTCTACATTGAAGCATGCTTCCTACCACCAAGTAAACAATGACTTTCTATAAACAGAAATGCTCAGACTCTAAAAAAGTATATTCCACCATTACAAATCATCTAATAGTACTCAATCCTTTGGGGGCTCTTGGGTGGCTCAGTGGGTTAAGGGTCTGCCTTTGGCTTGAGTTGTGGTCTCAGGGTCCTGGGATTAAGCCCCCTGCCCCATGTGGTTGGGCTCCCTGCTCAGCAGCGAGTCTGTTTCTCCCTCTGCCTCTCAGCCCACTTGTGCATGTGCACTTATGCCATCTCTCTCTTTCAAATAAATAAAATCTTTTAAAAAATAAAAGAACTGAATCCTTTGTACATGTGAACTGTTTGAAATATGAATTCTAAAACCTAAACTTTCCTGGGGAAATGGCATCACAAATTTCTGGACCTTCAAAATTCAGATAGTAGACTTCTCACTTGAGGGCAAACCTAAAACATTACATACACACCCCTTTCCCTTAAAAGAAAAAGATTTAAGAAACACTAGGTGAAAACTAGAAACACTAAACAATAGATAATACATTTCACAATAGCATTGTATCCTGATTTAACTGAGCAAATAATATTGGCCCTCAATACCTAATATTAAGTATATAAACATGAGCATTTAATAGTTATTGTTATTTCAAAAATTCTCATCAGAATTCCTTTCTATTTCTTACCAAGAACTAAGTTGACAGCTACCTACAGTTACTATGGCTTTCTAATAAAAAAAACTCTACTAGTGTTCACCTGCATCTAATTGCAATTATGTACAAGGCCCATCCCCATAACTAAATAATGGGAAGAAGAAATGAATATTACTATCTGTGGCTTCTTGACTCAGGGATCAGCTGAGAACATGCTTTGCCTTTGTCAGGAAGAGATGCAACTCATTCTTCTAACCCTACAAATGACCCTTATATTAAACAGTACAAGACCTTGTTAGTGGGGACATAAATTAGTGTTTTAGAGACCATTATCTAGGGGCCATTAATGTTGTCTAGTGACTAGTTAAGAAATCGATGGGATTCTAATTATCCAATCTTCAAATCCATTTTTTTTTACCAAAAGTGAATCTTTTTTAGAATTGTCAAATTGCATTAAGATATATATTCAATAATAATTATTTTTTTTAAAGATTTTATTTATTTATTTGACAGAGAGAGAGATCACAAGTAGGCAGAGAGGCAGGCAGAGAGAGAGAGAGGAGGAAGCAGGCTCCCTGCTGAGCAGAGAGCCCAATTCGGGGCTCGATCCCAGGACTCTGAGATCATGACCTGAGCCGAAGGCAGCGGCTTAATCCACTGAGCCACCCAGGCGCCCCATATATTCAATAATAATTATTAACTACCTACTATGTAGAGGCACTTTATGTGAACACAAAGATTATTAGACTATTGTCCCTTCCCTCGAGAAATCGGTGTAGAGCAGGTTAAGACAACACATTAACTACCAAAGGAAAAATGCTTTTTGTATCTTAGCTAACTTAACAGATAAGAAATAGATCTGGACAGCCCCAAGCAAATACCCCTTTAATGGCATCTACCACCAGCGAAGCTTTTTTTTTTTTGACCCAGAATTACATGATCTATTTTTTTATTAAATTTCACTGAATACAGGACCATTTTGATGTTTATTACCCCATTGAATTCCCTGACTTTAGAAACATCTCTATGTAAATGGTGTGCTGGGAAATGTACTTTAGTCTCTATTCACTCTCTGAAGTAGTCATTCATGGTTCATTTGACCACTCTAGGGTTCAAGTTCTCTTATCTGAAAATGAGAATGCAAATTACTTCACAGATATAAAGCCTGGCATCAATGCTATTTTTAAAAACCTCATGATTCATTAAAACTCTTCATAGTCTCTGTACCCCAAACCTCTATTAGGTGCTTAAGTGCCACCAAAGCTTTATCAACAAGTACTCACGTACCACTCACAGGAAACACTCACATGGTGAAGGGCACATGTTTATGTAGTCAATGCCAAAGGTACAGAGCGTTAAACAATTATGACATGAACACTTAAAACAGATCCCCATTGTTGGATTTAGTTAAGTACCACCAATTTGAATGTGCACTTAACATCTATGCACATATTTTACCTATAAAACTGACAGAATTTCTAAATGATATTAAAAAGCATACTTTTTCCAACTAAGATAAACTTTCACTGAGTGGTAACTAAATAGGAAATATATATATATATATATACATATATATATATATATATGTATATATATATATATATCAGTATAGATATGTGGTTATATGCAGATATGTGATATATACCACATAGATATGTGGTTTCTTTAACTAACATGTTGAGTATTTAAACTAAGGAAGGATCTTAGTGAAAATAGCTACAGTGGTATGAAACCATTGCTAGATGTCAAAACAAAACTTAAAATGAAACTAATTGGACTATATGGAGTATGTAAGAAAAGATTGATCAAACTTTGTCAAAACTTTAAATATCATCTCAAGACCAGCTTGAACTTCTCATGAATTTAATGTACATGTATAACTAATTCACCTATGAAACTTTCCCAACTCTGAAATCAGATGATTTTACTTTTAAGCTTATAATGAACTAAAGTAGGAGAACTACTTAAATGGTAAATCGATATGTTTCTATCATTATAAAAAAGTAGTCTGCTGCTCTTTCCAAATATCAGCATCTACTAAGGAAGTACAGGACATTGGAATTTTTTTTTTTCTTCCTTTGGGTATGAAGAGATTCAGCAAGCCTCATCCTTCTGCCACTAGAGGAAGACGGTGCACATATTATTCACGTACACATAATGAGCTGTTTACATCTCAAGGGTGTTGTTCATATGGCGGGGTGGAGATTGAAATAGGTTTACGAGTAACTGAGAAACCAATATATAAAGTTTTTTTTAAAATCTACATTTTATGAATATATATGGAACTGAATTTTCCAAAGTATGAAGATGATATCTTTAAGGTCTGAGCTGTATAATACATTTACCAATCATTCTGGTCCAACACAAAACACCTTATTACTAACAAATCCAGGACATCTATTTGGGTCTGCATTATGATTGGTTTCACACAACAATAATCATTGCATTGCTTATCTGCTTTTTATGCATTTCTCACCATCATCTTATTACATGAAAAATAAATATGTAATTCGGTAACATTTGAAATTGAATTGGTAAATTAACTTGTAAATCTACAATTTCAAAAAATATATATCTGTACAATTGTTACATGTTACTTAAATATCTGTTCTCCTTTTTAATTTGCATTCTTTTTCCAGAAACAGTGCTATACATAGACAGCAACTTTGGTCTTCAAATGTATTAATTTTTTAGAGATTTTGGTAGTTAAATTACCATTACAGAAGAGAAGCTGATGGAAAACTGAAGGAAAAGGCTCTGCAAAATGCTCGATCTTCATAGATAAACAAAACTTTATTTTTTAAATATTGTGTCCCATATGTTTCTTCTAATGTAAGCAATCATGAAATTTTTTGTTTCTCGTTTTTGTTGTTGTTGTTTTGTTTTGTTTTGTTTTGTTTTGGAGGAAGGGAAGGTGCTCAATGCCTTATCCTTCTAGTGCACTGTGAAACCAACAGAAGAACATGGATTTCCATCCTATGCTTGGGGCTCTCAGACTTTTTCACCCTGCACACTGCTTACAAGGGTTACCTTTACACACTCCCATCTGTGACATTGTTCATTTATGTAAGTTATTCTCCATAGGGGCAGACATGGATTGCTGTATAATTTATAGCTTCCACATTTCTCATCCCATCCCCATATTCTAAAATAAACCTTAGGTAGAGCTGGCTGAACCCTTTAAATCTTTACTTCATAAAGAATGGTTCTGGGACCATTATACCAGAACTTGTTAAAATATAGAATCTAGGCCAAATCTGTTTAATCACTCGGGTTAAATGTCAATATTCTCTGGTCAAATCAACTATGACTAGTATTCCAGGATCAAATGAGACAAAGTATGCCAAAGTGTTCCCAAGGAAATATCTCTGTCTGCTTAGTTCTTAAGGGAGTTTTGGGAATATAGTGACAGATTCTTGGAGTTTCATGGTCCCCTCTCAAATACAACAAATGACTACAATATTTGGCAGCATATAATAAATTCCACAAAAGAATGCTTACATTTGTCGACGCTGCAAGAGGAAGAGATTTCTATTTGAAACAGTAGACTCTCTTGGGAACTTTTTGAAAACATTTAAAAACTACATTAAACAAATCACTTTTGCCATAGATGAATGTGTTTCATAATGTAGTAACTGCTTAATTATGCAGGTAAAAATAGATTTTAAAAAAGATTGGTGAAAGTCTCGGCTGCTTGCAATATGTCATTTGTTGACCTTAATTGGTTATTAAACTTTTCAAATGTAAGTGTGCCAAAATTAATGTTTGAGAAACCAATTGAAGGCTGTCAAATATTAGATGAATTTCTCATACCTTTATATTCAATATTCACTCTTCTGCTTGAGTAAAAGTAGTTCTAGATGCTTCTAAATTTATCAAGTGTTCATTAATTATACAAGATTGTTCTCTGAAGTCTATATAAAAGGAGAGATAACTGTCTTTATTTTGTTGACAACAATAAAGGAGACAACAAGTTAAATTTCACTCTCAAGACCCTCCAGGATAGGATCTAAAATTACTTCTCCACCGCTCTTTATTTTCTACCTACTTCCCCATATGTCACTAGCCATTGCTGAGATAGACCAGATCCTGTCATATCTTCTTATTCAAGTCCATACTGAATCCTGTGCCAAAGAATACCCTCCTCCTGCCTTCTTCCTTCTTATGCCCAAGTTTGGGACTCTTGATTATCTTTTAAGACATAAATAAACTTTTTCTATATATCTGTTCTCACAAGTCAAGACCACCATCTACTGTGCTGTGATATACAGAATTTGGTATATGTTATTATTATAGCATTTCTCTTATTATATTGTAATAACACCTGACATGCCTTTTTCCTCCAATAGACCAGGCACTCCTCCAGAACAGACAATAGAGCATCCATTCTGGCACTCCATTAGCACAGTGCTTCATACAACAGTGTGCTCTCAACAATGCTTTTTGAATGAAGGGATGAATTTTTCATTGATTAGGCATTAAGATAAATTCATCTATGTAAAGTCTCCCTTTTACTTTTTTTATTGCATGCCTTATAGCAATGACAACAGCAACCAAACAACAGACATTTATTGAGGACTTGTCTACTGCTAGGCACTGTGCTAATAGCTTTACATCCATTATTTATCTCATTTAATGTTCGAAACAATCCTCTGAAGTGAGTACAATTGTTATCCCCATTTTAAGAGAAAGAAACCGAACAAAGAGAGATTACACATTTGGCAAATGGTAGTGTCAAAATAAAAACAGGTTTTCTGACTCCAGCACTTGCCATTTTGAACAAATACAAAAAGAAACCTCCTACATGATTGATATAAAAGCTAATGAAATGGTTTAGCCAATGGCATAACTTACCAAACATCTGAAAACAAACCTCTATTAACTGAACAAAATAAATTACTCTTCATAAGAAACTTTCCACTGCTTTCATCTTTCCCACCCTGCACTGTATTTATTAACACATTGCAGTTGTGATAGAAAGAGATTTCATTATTTACTCTGGTATGGTTCTGTTTATATATACCTATTTGACTGCTATATAGTCTTAATTTATCAATCATCCTAACATTAAATATTTCTTCCAATTAATAATTCCCAGTTTGCTTCTAAAAAAACCTCTGTATTTACTGTGTAAGACCATGGAATATATAAACCATTGAAAAATTCTATCTAATCCTTGAATAAAATGATGTTTAGATAGTACTTTGATTAATTGTCTTAATTCTTTATTTAAAATTTACATAGTGTAGGGTGCCTGGTCAGTTAAGCATCTGCCTTCTGCTCAGGTCATGAACCCATGGTCCTAGGACCTAGTCCCACATCTGGCTCCCTGCTTAGCAGGGAGCCTGCATCTCCCTCTGTCAGAGTCCAGCCTCGCTCCGCAAGTGCTCTCTTTCTCTCTCTCTCTGTCAAATAAATAAAATCTTTAAAAAATAAAATAAAATTTGTGTAGTGTTGATTTTTTTTCACACACACACACCTGTATGCAGAAAAAATATCTACCATATCTGCAAGTTTCCTTTTGTTTACACTAATGCATATGAAATTCAGTTATACCAACATTATGGTTTCAGTGTTTCTAAGTCAATAGGGGAGATGTAAATTGAGTTAAAATTCAATCATTATAGAAATCACAACACTGCACACCTATGAAACATAGATTGACTTGAATGAAGAATGAGAAATATTTGAGGTGAAGAACAGGTTCTATATCTTGACTGGTTTCTTGGTCATCTAAAAATATATCATTTCAACCTAATTTGCCATTCTGTTATTACCTGTGCTTTATTTTCCATTCTCCTTAAACCAGACTTTCCTTGTAAAATATGGTGTTATCATTGCTTTTTGTCTCTATATAACCTAGTCTGAAATGGTTTATACTACTAGAGTAAAAATTGAATTTACCTTAATTATCTTAAAAAATACTAAAGACAAATTTTATGCCCTTATTAGAGCAACTGTAATCTATGACCTCACCCTGGGCAAGAATAAGTTATTTTTTTAAGATTTTAAAATTATTTCCAGACTTCAAGCTACATAAGTAGAAAAAATATATATATTTTTAGTCTTTCAGGTAAGATTCAAAGAGTTTCACATGACTATCCCTAACACTGGCATGTCTTGTTCTTGGGAGGGTTAGGTATATGTCATTGTGAGACCATATACTCTGAGGCATTCTTAGTTGGAAAGGAGCTGAAAAACATTAGGTCCTCCTCTCTCCTAATACGGGAAATCTTGCCTCTCTTTCCAGGTATTACTGAAAGTAATTATTAATCCATTACTAGAGTCATGGGCATCGACAGAGTACCCACAATGTGTGGCGTTTACCTAGACAAATCCCACTTTGCTGAATTACTGAATGTAATTATTAATCCGTTACTAGAGTCATGGGCATCAACAGAGTACCCACAATGTGTGGCAGTTACCTAGACAAATCCCACTTTGCCCCTGAACTCAATGAGTTCAAGATCTAGTGGGAGAAAAAATAATCCTACAATAACTTCTATGAGAATAAAGTTACAAAAAAGGTAAGACTGTTTTACTTACCAGAAATTATTTGAACATCAGTCCTTTGAATAATAATGCCAAACAATCTCTAGAAGGTAATTTTTGTCCCACATTTATAAAGACATTATTCCTCCCCTCAATGAATGTATGGTTTTATGAGGTGGTTATCTACAAGAAATAATTTTGCTATGATTTAGTAAACTCTATAATAGGGCTACCTGGCTTTGATACAAAGACTAATTTTAATGCAACATTTATTATAAAAAGATACCACCACAATGGTATTTCTGTTAGGTTTAATCTTTACTGACTCTCTTTTGCAAACTGTTTCCCAAATATTTAAAAATATTTTACAGAAAGATTTCAGTTTTAACTCTTTTTTCAGCAATCAATTCTCTCCTGTCTCATATGAGTGGAACATCTTTATTTAAAATTATATTGAGATAAAATGGAATGTTAACTTGTAACTCAGAATCTGATATGCCTGGTCTCTTTTTAATACTATGTCTAATTATTTTCAAGTGTTTTTAGACTGTTAAAATGGAATCTGTCCATTCTGGCATGAATCCTGGTTCATCTAAGGTGTGCCAAGCAGGAGTGTGCTGGTCAAAATGCACTCTGGCATGTGGCCCTGTCAAATCAGATTTTCCTACAATTTTTAGTGAAAAACAATAAAGAGGAAAAAAATTCTTCTTGAAATCAGTTATCTTGAATATCACATAATATTCTCATGATTTATTCAAATATTCTAATTGATTTGATTAAATTGGATCGGATTGGATTTTGGACTTCTTTTTGTTCTTCTATTTTCTTTATTGTCATTGAAATGTATTCATTCTCTTAATCTATATTTTTATGGTTTAAATATTGTTCACCAATTTGGAAAACAGAACCTAAAATTCAGTAGCCTTGATCAATTAGCTCAGTTTGTTCAGATTCCAAATAAAGAGCATGAAAATAGATATTCTACAGGAGTTGGGGGAATATGTGAGGCACAGGTGACAATGTTCTGCAGTAGATTTTCTAATTCCCTGCTTCCTGACGATAGCACATAGTCCTTTAGCTGGTGGGAATGTTGATGGCAGACATCTCCGTTGACCATTCTCTTCGAACAGTCTTGCTTGAAAGGCATCAACCTCCTCAAAGGGATGGGTGTCTTCACAGGACAGCCTGAAGCCAATGACTGGTCTATTGGGCAGAGGTAGCTCCTATTCAGAACAACTGTAAAGGTCCACCCATGCTTCAGAGCTCCCCATGGATGAACTGAGGGCATTCAGACTGCATCACAATTCAAGTCCATCCTCTGTCCGATCCTGCTTCTCTCCCTTCCGTTCTCCCAGTGTTAATCTCTAGACTGCAACATAAAATTCCTTCAGCTTGCTAACCTCCTTCTCAAAGTCTGTTTATGGGGAAATGCTGAGATGAGCCCTGCCCAGCAAACTGTAAGAGACGATCAATAGGCTTCAATCTTATCTGTAAAAAATGAATTTATAGGGCGCCTGAGTGGCTCAGGGGGTTAAGCCTCTGCCTTCAGCTCAGGTCACAATCCCAGGACCCTGAGATCGAGCCCCACATTGGGCTCTCTGCTCAGCGGGGAGCCTGCTTCCCCCTCTCTCTCTGCCTGCTGCTCTGTCTACTTGTGATCTCTCTCTCTCTCTCTCTCTCTCTCTCTCTCTCTGTGTCAAATAAATAAAATCTTTAAAAAAAATGAATTTACTCTGTGACCGAATGTCTTGGTGAGGAAGCCAGCACTATTCTCTGCCACGATTTTAACATAATCTAGTATTTACATAAGCATGTGAAGAAAGTTGGTTTTTCTCTGAACTTACAGATTTTACTTCATCAAATGATACAAGAGGGATTTGCTTAGCAACTTTTGCTTAAAATGACAATATAAGAGAAAAGTGACATTCATTTAAGAGAACAGCAGCCTTCTGGAGAATACTAGTAGAATTAAGGGATCCTGTAATAAGATCACTGCAGATCTACAGAATGATCCATTCTTAAACTGGGCAAAGCTATCACATTGTCTATGCTTCTTTCTTCTCCCCTTTAAAATGTGATTCTTATCTTCTTATGTGTCTCCTCTATATTCAGTTAATAAAAAGGAGAAGGAAAGTTAGAACTGAGCCGGAGTTCACAAAGATTTAGAAAGGAAGTTACTTTTAGGTTATCTTATTTAGGTCCCCTATTTTAAAAATGAAGGATTTGAAAAACAGTATAGTTAAGTTTTAGGGAAGATACTAGAAGTTGTTTGTGTGCGTGCGTGTGTGTGTGTGTGTGTGTGTGTTTAACACTTTGTTACATTTTCACCAAAGTTTTTGTATAACAAATGCTCATATTGTAAAACCGCTCTTGCTTATTATATCTTGAGTTTGGTGGGAATAGATACAAATAAGCAATTATGTCGCAGTTTGATCAATTCTGTAAGAGAAGTCAGTTCGAGTGTGGTTTTATAGTCATAACCTAAATCTAGAAAAAAATTATATATGCACATATATGTGTGTGTGTTGTTTCTGTGTGTTCTATTTTCAGCTTTAAATCCTAACACTTTCATGATTTTACGTTTGGGTTTTTGCCTTGACTGCATGGAATACGTACCACCAATTAAAATTCTTTTTTTTTTTTTTTAAGATTTTCTTCCTTTTTTTTTTTTTTTTTTTTTGAGACAGAGAAAAAGAAATTGAGAAAGAACAAGCAGGGGGAGCACCAGAGGGAGAGAGAGAAGCAGGGTCTCCTCTGATCAGGGAGCCCAATGTGGGGCTCGATCAAAGGACCCTGAGATCATGACCTGAACTGAAGGTAGACACTTAACCAAGTGAGCCACGCAGGGACCCTATCAATTAAAATTCTTGAACTCTGTAACTGACAATAGCACTCTCTACCATAGACAAATGTATGCAAATATCAAATAAAATATTTAACTGCACATTTTAAGGTGTTAGTATGGTTTTACCAATGAGAATCTAAACATTATTATAAATATTAATAATAGTAAATCATGTTATAATTGCAACAAGGCATGGCAAGCCATGAAGTGAAGCTGATTAATGGCCTTCCAATGCAGACTAGAAGCACCAAAGAAGTAAATTAATCAGAACTACTGCATTGTTTGTCGTGTTCTATTGCTTAAGTATTTTATATATTACTCTAGCCACTAAATTTTAAGTGGATCTAAATAACATATTGTATTAAATTAATTTATTCCCCAAGGAAGCAATTCTATATACTAAATATCTGAGTATATATACTAAATTTATATTTAGTATATAAATTTAGTAAATTTAGTAAATAAACTTAGTAAATAAATAAAGTATACATATATTAAATATATATTTACTAAATACTTTAGTAAATATACTAAATACTAAATATTCCCCAAGGAAGCAATTCTATAAATATCTGAGAATTGAAAATATATTTGAAATTGAAAATATATTTGCCTTAGAGTTATATAACCACTCACAATTCCAGTCATATTTACATTGCCTTGATGCTGGCCTTTTACAAATCATGCAACCCAGTCCTACTCAGAATCTACCCTTACTTTATGTGAAGATGGTATCCATCATTTAAGCCTCGGAGGGAGAGACATAGCTCATCTTCCAAATGACTAGTGAAGTGGCTTTGTAATGTGTCAACCGGCTCCATAGACTTCGAACTCCAATATCAGATGTGAAGAGAATTTTTCAGAGACGGCTTAGCCAAATGCCACAATTGCCTGAGATCAAATCTCTCAATATGTCCTGTTTTTGTTTGTGGGTCTGTGCTTATACACACACATGTTGTCTGCTTCTCTGAGGGAACTTTCACTGATGTAACTCTCTTAAACAAGTCAAGCAAAAGGGGCTTTGGCACTAGGAAAAGGGGAAAAAATTATAAAAACAACAACAGCAAAACCCTTTTACTCTTCCTTCATCCTGAAGCTAACCATGGAATTGTCCTGATAAACCATCTCTAAGCTATATTGATAGTCCTGAGGGTGTGCTCGTTATCAGGTGTAAGTTAAAAGATACGTGCTTTTCTAAAGTAAGGATCCTCAACCATTGTTTCATTGCATTGTTTTATTTTATTGCAAATCACTATCAGTAAATTTGAGGATCCATGGAAGCCTACGCATATTTGCTTACTTTATGAATCACTCACATGTAATTATATTAGTCTGTATATCAATATGGTAAAACTTTTTTTTCACTTATAAATAAAAAATAAATACAAATTAGAATTCCAGAATTTATCTGTGTATCAACCTTCATCTTGAGCACCCATCAGCCCTGGGGCAAATTTAGAATGGGGCAAATTATCATCGTACAGTCCCGTATGTTAGTGCCCCTGTTCTCCACTAAATCCCGGTAGTTCTCCTACTGAGTCACTAAGACAACCCCAAATACCGCCAATGCCTATGTGCTCCCTGGGTTACCAGAATTTCACCAGGTTGAGATGCCAACACTGATCTAGATGGTCCAGAGAACAGACTGGGGCCTGGCAGTCTGACCACACTTGGCTTGTTATTATTTTCCCAGTTGTAGGAATAGTCAGTTGATGGGATTGTTCCAGTTAATAAGATTTACATTTTACTTCATTTACAGAATTCAAAAAAAAAAAAAAAGGCACTTTGTATTTACTAACACAGTCTACAAATTCAAAAAAGAGTTGAAGAGGGGTTTGTAAGCAAGGAATGCAAAATGCCGATGTTTAAAATTGCAAAATATAGACAAAATTTCTCATAAAACAAGGATAACTTTCATTTTCCAATCCATTGTTACAAGATTATGTAGAAACACCAACTTCATTTCCATTATTATAGGTAAACTAATTATTTTCACAAGTTAACCTTTGCCTAACTGTGCTTTGGTAAAGTTCCAATGCAAATGTCTTTTATAAAAACCCACATTTAGACCCAAAAGCCTCATATGGTCCAAATTCTGGGTTAAGAACGTATAAAAATTACAACTATGCTTATAAAACCATGTTTGCAAAATTAGCATTTTTTGTTTAAGATAAACAAAATCCAAATAACAATTGCTTCTTAATGTAGACAGGAACAATGTATATAATTATCCTGCATAAATAATCAATTTTAAAAACCACTGTATTTGCAGGCTTAAAAGGAGATTATATTTTATAGTTTCCTATGATGTAATTCATTTGAACTACTCTTATATATATTGCTTGTTGCAAATAAGATTTTACTAATTTATTGAGAAGAAGAGAAGATACAAGATTTCTAAACTTGTGGCTAAGAGTCATTTCCAAGATATATTTCTACTGTCAGGGTTTATCACCAATTTCCATAATTGATGTTTCATCTATAATACCACAACTTTTTTTAGACAATATAGATAATTAACTAGTCCTCACTTCCAGCTGATTATTTCTATCCTCCAAGGAGCCTCATGGTATAATGGACAAAATGTCAAGAATAATTAGGAATAATGATAGAGGCAACTATGCCATCAAAAAATGTGCACTTCAAACTGATTCTTTTATGCCTTGCCTTTGAAGAAATTTACATGATTTTAAACTCTCTCCCAGGCTTTAATTTTTCTTGATACAAAAGTAATAAGGACCTGAAAAATAAAAACAGAGTTTCTTTACGTTCATATATACATGCACAAAGTCAAGGCTGATGATATGTTTATTTTCCTATTTAAGGTGGGAAAATCAGCTGAGTCCCAAGCACCGCATGGCTTCAAAAGGTACCCTATTTCTGCCTATGTAGTCATTTGCTATTTCCACATGATCTTTGGGAAGCCAGCGGAGCTATTTATCATGCTGAATGAAGTCGGCAGAAGGAATGTTTTCTTTTGCTTTGTGTGAGAAGTGATACATTTATCTTTAATGATACCGATACACATGTCTTTATTTCTTAGGTGACCTAATATGTGCTTGTTCAATCCCTCCTCCAGTTGTGGTTCCTCAAGGTAATTTTGCTGAGGGAAGGAAGGCAGGATGCCCTCTTGTGTTATCATATTCAGTCCAATTCACAAAGTGTCACTTTTGTCAAATCACGTAGAAATTATTTATGCTAATCCTGTCATACACTGCTGACCATGAAGAAACTGGTAACTTCATTTCAAACTATAAAATAATTCTAAAAATATAAATGCATTTCATACTATAACATGTATCAGAGCTCATATCATCTAGCATATGAACACTTTTATCTGCACTTCTGTACAGTTTTGAAAGTGTTTATTTTGTTGTATTACTAATACAGCATCCTCTTTTTTCCCCACTCATTTGCTCTGTGAGATGAAACAAAGATTTATGTCTAATATTATAGATGAAAGCTGTGAGTCTCTGGGGACAAGTGATTTATCCGAGGTTGCCCAATTGGTAAGTAAATGTCATTAGAAGTAGAAGCAGTCTTTCCTGAATTTTGATTATATTAACCAAACTCTTCTTCAACTCCTCTAACGTCATATTATTTGTACAAGAAAGATAAAATTTTCAAATTTTCCTACTTGAAATTGTAAAAAGTATCTCTTGAGATATAAATATTTAATTTCATGAAATAAATAGCTAAATTTTACTTAGTAATAGTAACATAGTTTTACATAGTAACATGAAGTTGACAAT
This sequence comes from Lutra lutra, assembly GCF_902655055.1. Taxonomy (NCBI): domain Eukaryota; kingdom Metazoa; phylum Chordata; class Mammalia; order Carnivora; family Mustelidae; genus Lutra; species Lutra lutra. The sequence continues at coordinate 160,466,974 of NC_062280.1, forward strand.
CCCATTCCTAGAAGGATCCAGTTATACAGTACAAAGAATGCTGAAACTCAGAGAAAGCATGTTTAATTTTTGTGTATAACCTTTCACTCCCAAAGTCCTATGTATTTCACCTCACCTATCAACAAAAGTCGAGTAATGTTGAACTTTAGTGTCAATAGTCACTTTCACATCCAGCAAAGAGCAAGATATGCAACAGGAAAATACATAATAACCCTTTATTGGTCTCTTGGATTCTTCAGAGATTTGTCATGAAAGTCTTAGACAAGGGGGTGCTGTTCAGCAATGTTCACTTGGGGACCATGCTCTTGAAGATCGCACAAAAGTGTAATGTCCCTGAAGATAAAGTAATTCTCTGACACCACCTAAATCCATGCTAATCGAGTAAAGAGGAGAATGAGTCTGGGAGGGAGAGAATCGAATGTTGCATTTAATGAGGAACTCTTTATTCTTCCCAGTCGAGCCATTTCATGCCGTATAAAAGGAAGGCTGGTATTGGATTACGTCTAATGCTACAAAACAGGTTGAAGAGATAAGTAAAATCCATAAGGACTTAGAGGCATTCGTAGGAATGGGAGACTAATAAAGATTCCTTCCCCTCTGGATGTCTGGGGGAAAAAAATTCCCATCACCACACGTGGGCATGTCACTGCCTCAGCTACGTATACTTATGATTTGGTAGTTGGAAATCTTTGAGGATGGAATTTTTACCTCTCCTGAGTATGCATGCTTTCTTGATTTTGCTGGTTTAAAGAAAGCTGAAAATCATCCCAGCGATGTGATGGATGCCCCCAGTTACCTGTAACGGATGTTTCTAACGGTGAATGGTTCTAAATTAGAAAAGCTCAAGATGTTTTGCAGCCCCCTAAAATAATATCTTCAAAATTTTTAGATATTTTAAATAATTCCTTGAGTGATTAATATTTATGATTTTATATAGAAGCTAACTTGATGCTGTAGTTGGAAAGTTAATAATTTACAGAGGCTGCCTTGTAGTCTAATGGCAACACTTGACTTTTGCTATGGCTGGAGGGTCTGCAACTTTGATGTTCTTGTCTTAAATTAAGAGAAAAAAGAGTCAGGTATCAGCTCCTGTTCAGTTCCTTTTTCTGAGGGGTTCTTTGAAGTGAGTTCCATGAAGCCATAAATGTCTTTTAACAACAACATTGATTGCAAAATAAAGCCTCTTTCCATTATCTTCTTAGAGGAATCACAGATAGAGGTGTTTTAAAAGTTGGAGTAACATTACTTCTTTCCAGAATGTAAGTGTACTGTTAACTCTCTGGAGCACATAAAAGGAAAGTTTCCAGAGGGGTTTGCTTTGTAAGCAAATCTTTTCTTCTTTCCCAATTCAAAATAAATCAAGCAAAGCCAGGGCATTCATTTCCTCTGACTGTGAGTGTATGTGTGTTTTAATTTAGAGAAACTCTCTAGATTGCTGGATTTTACTTACAAGTTTGGTAACAATCACGTACAATGAACACGACTGCCTGTGACCTTGAGACCTTGGAATTGACAGATAATGGTTCTGAAGGTAACCAGCAGTGCCAATTATCCTGCCCTGGCATCCACTGAAGCTGGTAGACGAAAGCTCAACAAGTCAAACCATCGCATACTGAGGGCACTTAGCAAAAACTCGAAGGATTTCCTTATCCAGTGGACATGATCTGTAGTTATTCATCCTCACTGTGGCTGGTTATTCCCAAATTCCATCATATTATTAAAATTCAGCAACCCTGCCATTTTGTATTCTACTAAAGCATGAAGCAAAAGCCTAACATAAACCTGGACATGTATTTATTTTAATGGTCTGTCAAATCGTAAGTAAAAAATTTGTTCAATCCAAATAATGAAAAGTGTTTGTTTTTTTTTTAATTGGACTATGGAACACTGATACTTGGGAAACATGATTTTTGATTCCCAAGTGAATGTAAACTAGAGCTAGTTTAAATGTTTTGAACTCATTAGCTGGGCGTTTCTATTTTGCAGACTACTTCAGGGCTCAAGCACATAAAAAAAAAAAGAGAGAAAATATGGCAATAGAATAATTTCTGATAGTAGGAGGGACAGAAATCTAAATCTCCACTACTTACTCACAGTTAGTAACAAAATAGTAATTAGGTTTATGTGGCTGGTAAAAGCTTAAAAGACCCACCACAGAACTTTTAATTAGTCAAAGAACTCGTTTTCAGTATCTTTACGGATACATGGTGAGAATTCCAGAAATAAAAAAGATGGCATCTTTCCCCTGACTCAATGACTTGTCCATCAATAATCTATAGGAAATAAGTAATAAAAACTCATTGAGACAATGTTTTTTTAAATTTCCATACTAAAACACAACTACATCACATAGGTATAAAAAACATTCAAAACAACTTAAGTGACTGTTTTTGTGTTACTAAGTGAACACTTTGTTGATAAATATATAAAGTACTTCAATATCTGATGAGGTTCCAAGTGTTTGATTGATTCAGTATTTCTGAACATTCCAATTATGTTGTTTTTCTAATTGGTCCCTCCCTTTTTTTTTTTTAATTTTAAGATTTTGTTTATTCATGTGAGAGAGAGAGAGAGCATGAGTGATGGCACAAATGGAGAGGGACAAGCAGACTCCCCACTGAGCAGAGAGCCCAACTCCAGCTCCATCCAAGGACCTGAGATCATGTTGAAGGCAGATGCTTAACTGACTGAGCCACCCAGGTGGCCCTAATTGGTCCCTTTCAAACAGAATTTAACATTAGTTCCTTATTTCCCATTTTTAAGCATTTTTCACTGGCTGAAATCAGCCTTATCTTGAGATAATCCCTGTATATTATGTGCTTCCAGAAAAGGCACTGTGTAATACCTTGGACCTTCCATGAGTTTCTCCTTAGCTGCTGGGTTTTTTTTTTTTTTCCTTTTTTTTTTGGAAATCAGATTCATCTACTTTGAAAAAGCATTCCACACAGATCTATCAGCACCCTGTCTATAGTCTATCTGTTACTAATATCCTATCAAATTACATTTTCTTTCTTCTTACAATTTCTGAGTTACATGATTTTAAATATTGATCATCTATCTGTCTATCGATCGATCATCCTCTATCCACAGTAGTCCTCCCTTATGGAACAGAGGGACAGCTGTTCCCAAACCCCCAGTGGATGCCTTAAACTATTGATTGTACCAAACCCTGTATATACTGTTTTTTCTATACATGCATACATATGATAAAGGTTTTTTTTTTTTAAAGATTTTATTTATTTATTTGACAAAGAGAGATCACAAGTAGGCAGAGAGGCAGGCAGAGAGAAGGGGGGGAAGCAGGTTCCCTGCTGAGCAGAGAGCCTGATGCGGGGCTCTATCTCAGGACCCCAAGATCATGACCTGAGCCAAAGGCAGAGTCTTAACCCACTGAGCCACACAGGCGCCCAAGGTTTTTGTTTGTTTGTTTGTTTGCTTGCTTGCTTTTAAGATTTATTTATTTATTTGAGAGACAGCACAGGAGTGAGAGGGGCAGAGGGAGAGGGAATCTCAAGCAGGCTCCTCCCAGACGCAGGGCTCCATCTCACAACACTGAGATCAGAACCTGAGCTGAAACCAAGAGTCGGATGCTTAACCGACTGCACCACCCAGGTGCTCCTGATAAATTTTAATTTATGAATTAAGCACAGTAATAGATTAACAATAATAACTAGTAGTAAAATATAACAGTTACAACAATACACTGCAATGAAAGTTATGTGACTGCATTCTCTCTCTCTCCTCCCAAAATATCTTACTGCACTCTATTCACCCTTCATCTTGGGACAATGAGATGATAAAATGCCTATTGATGAGAGGAAGTGAAGGGAATGACAGGCACTGTGATGTAGACTAGGCTACTATTGACCTTCTGATGATACAGAAGGAGGGTCATCTGTATCTCTACCTCATTCAACTAGGGGCAATTGAAACCACTGAAAGTTAGACTACAGATAAGGAGGGGGCTGCTGTATATGCTTACAGGTTTTGTCCACTTGTATTGATTTCACCTTACCAAAACTCTACAAAAATATGAGAACTTCTGCTTCATTTCTCGACACTTGCTTATTGACTTATGCTATAGGTAATCAGTAATAGGCTAGTAAGCCATCTCAGGATCTTTAATACGTGATGGAAATATATTATTACTAATCCATTAGTTAGCATTAGTTAGTTAGTTAGTTGCAAGAAGAATACCATTGAGAAACCTACCAGCTATATAAGTAAGTCAGAATATAGAGGGAAAAGATACTGGGGAAAATAATCCTCTTATTAATTAGTTTTTCCTAGAATCCTACTCAGTCTCATGATTTTCCAGGAAATTAAATTGATCAAAGTTTTATAAATCACTTGGGGCGCCTGGATGGCTCAGTCATTGTGTCTGTCTTAGGCTCAGGCCATGATACCAGGGTCCTAGGATCAAGCCCCTTATCAGGCTCTCCACCCAGCAGGAAGCCTGCTTCTCCCTCTCCCACTCTCCCTGTTTCTGTTCCCTCTCTTGCTGTGTCTCTCTCCGTCAAATAAATAAAATATTTTTTTAAAAAAGGTTTGTAAATCACAAATAGGTTGTTAGTCTTACCATTGACCTAATGAGAAAATACCTTTCAAATAACACATTTTAACAGATATTTCCAAAATTATTTTGTTCTATTTTCCTATTGCCATGCAAATAAAAATAAAATTACAAAATAATTGAAGTTTTGGGGTGCCTTGGTTAGTTTCTGACTCTTGGTTTCAGCTCAGGTCATGATCTCAGGTCATGATCTCATAGTCCTAGGATCAAGCCCTGCTTCAGACTCCTTGCTCAGTGCAGAGTCTGCTTATCCCTCTCCCTCTGCTCCCCCCACCTTCTCTCTCTCTCATTCGCTCAAATAAATAAATAAAATATTTTAGTTTGTACAAACTGTACAGAATTCTTTCTCATGGCTCCCAGGAATCCTGTGCTTTTATTGTGTCTGGTTTCACATTTAAGAAGCATGGATTATTCATCTAGAAAAGGGCAGAACAATTTACCCTAAGGTTGTGTTTTCATAAGCAATTTTAGATAATTATACAATTCAAGCAGAGTTGGTTTGAAGTTACATTACACAGATTATATAACAGTGTAATGCTTTAGCAGAGTACTACTGAGGAGTCTGGAATTTTATTTCTAGTATTAGCTTCGATTCTAATTACACATGTGAGCTTGAACTAGTCACTTGATCTCAGTTTTCTCATCTATACATTGAGACATTTGGCCTGAATTATGTCAATTTTTCTTTCATTTAATACCTTATGTTTATGTCAGTTTTCACTTCACTTTAGCTCCCAGATCATTGCCTTGAAATAGCTGAACTTTTTATCCTATTTGAAAATGTTTACAGATTTACAAAATGCCATAAAATTTAACAAGTCTGCTTTTTATTTTTATTTATTTATTTTGGCAGGGAGGGGCAAAGGGAGCAGAGGGAAAGAATCTTAAGCAGGCTCCATGTCCAGCATGGACCCTGATGCAGGGCTGGAGATCATGACCTGAGCTGAAATAAAGAGTGGGTCGCTTAACAGACTGAGCCCCCCAGGATCCCCCAAGGAATCTACTTTTTAAAACATATTTATAGTTTAAAGACATTATCTTTGGGCAGAATTTCTAATTAAAGGTATTTATAAAAAGTTAGAAAATTATTTAAATACCATTTAAATAGATCCATTTAAAGGACAGAATGAGGGCTATATTCCTCTGATAAAAAATGGCTTTGAAGACTGAACCCAAACCAACTTTCCAGTGGGTGAAATGAGGAAGCAATTCCTAAACAGAAGTAATCCATACACTCGGTGTTTCTGTTGTGAGAAGTAAATGTTTATTCTAATGCATTTAAAGCAAGGAGTATTAATGATTAATGACATTTTTGATTCTATAACTAGACCTACAAATTCTTGAATAATTAATGAGGTACTCAACAGTGCATGGGATCTCCATCTACTAAGAATTTGTGTGTGTGTGTGTGTGTGTGTGTGTGTGTGTGTGTGTGTGTGTGTGTTTTCAAGGTATTAATATTGAAAATAGTACAAAAAACATGAGGGAGAGATTTGGGATTGAAGTAATAATGTCTCTCAAAATATACAGGTTTTTTATTTCTTGTTTTTCATGTTAAATGTTTGCAAACTGTAAGTGAGATAACTATGATCTAAAAGCATAAATAATGAAATTTTTTTCTTAATTATGTCATCTTCTATAATAATAATGAATAGCCATTGAGAAATGTAGATAATGCTGGATTTTAAGAATAATATGAATTAGAAGGTATATAAGATTGAAAAGCAGTCATAATTCTTCATACTGTTTAGTCTGTTAGATTGAGAGAAAATTATTTTAATGGGCCGTCTTTTAAAGAATTACTTTTGCATTCAGTGGAGATACAGTTTTTGAGACATAAAATGAGAAAATAAGTGTTAGTCTATAAGTCATTACCATGTCATCCTAAATTCTAAAAGATAATCTCATTCTTCATATTTCATATCTTATTATTATTTTCAGGTTGAGTTCTTAAAAAAAAAGACTTATAATCCTATGATGATCACAGAATTAAAGACATAGATTTGAATGAGATCTTTAAGAATGTTTAACTCAATTTCTTTATTTTAAAAATCAGGAAACTGAAGCTTGAGCAGGTTAAAATGCTCCAGAATTCCCTCTAAGTCTGTGACATTCATTCCGTTTCTCTTAAATGAAGCCTTCATTTTGAAGTAATTCTTGTGATGGAGCAGCTCTGTGGTGTAAGGTCTTCAGATACTTGGAGAGTCTAGAAATGTAGCATTTCCTGTCACTTTGAAAATGTGTCACTGTTCCCTACATGGTGACAAAGTGGAGGGCATCAGAGTATGTAAATTACCATTGAGTTCAGCTATAAGTTATTCTCATTTCATTATCAAATAAAAACTGAGCAAAAAGTTACATAATACACAAAGTCGTGACAAAAATATTTTAAAAACTAGCAATAAAATTATTTAGAGTTTTGACAGTATTGTTAATATAGTCCAGGTAGTTTTAATGTATATAAAATTAGTGTCATGAAGCCTACCTTTTTCATTCAGCTAATAATATGATATACACTATTATTCACATTTATGCGTAGTAGGTATACATATAACAGTGCAGTCACAAAACTGCAAATATTTCACTCCTCTGGAAATCAGAGAGCTTCAAAGTTAAATTGTAGGACAACTGGATTTCTAGTAGGATTTCTGTAGGGCAACTAATTTCTAAATACACTTTTGGAAGCTTAAGTATTTTAAGTTTATCAATGAAAATAGAATTCTGAGGATCTTATCATCTATTTACATTCTAAAAATATTTTTGAATGTGAATTATGGGTCACCGACTAGGAATATGATGGTAAACAAGATAAACACAGGCTCTGGCCTCTAACCATGAAGAGAATAAAATAATAACGGTTTAAGAAAATACATTTTGACATGGAAAAAGTGTGTCACAGTAGAAAATAATTAAAGTACAAATTAAATTAATTTACATTAAATTATGTGTTTAAATCACTTTTTTGTACTTTAATTTACATATGCACCCTTTTTTTTTAAGATTTTATTTATTTATTTATTTATTTATTTGACAGACAGAGATCACAAGTCAGCAGAGAGGCAGGCAGAGAGAGATGAGGAAGCAGGCTCCCCGCTGAGCAGAGAGCCTGATGTGCGGCTGGATCCCAAAACCTGGGATCATGACCTGAGCCGAAGGCAGAGGCCTTAACCCACTGAGCCACCCAGGTGCCCCTTTATGCACCCATTTTTAATGTACAACTTGATGAATTTGGACAAATATATAGCTCCATGTACTGACCATCCCAAGCACTGTATTTCTATCACCCGGAAAGTTTCTTCATGCCCTTTTGCAATCTTCCCCCAAACCTCTCCCTAGGCAACCATGGTTCTGATTTAAATCACTATTGATTCATTTTGCCTGCTGTAAAACTTCATATAATAGAATCATACTCACATCCTTTGGTTGTCATCCCAAATCTCAGAGTTTAAATTCTAAGACTAAAATCTATAAGAAGAATAAAACAGGGAAAATATCAAGCCAGACCCTGTATTGAAAGATGATCTAATAAAGCAATATCATTAAATTCAGCAGTGGGCCTTGGGATATTAGTCAATACAATACCCCACATTTTATTATTTTTTATACAGCATTCTGTATTTTATTATGCATTTGTGAATTATATGAACAGAATATACTTTTAAGAACTTTTACTTTATTGTATCACTTTCTATGATTTCTTCAATTAATCAGAAACATCTGTGTGTTTCCTAAACAACTGTTATTATTTACCTTAAGAATTCTGTAGTTTGTATAAAAAAACTTGATTTCTCTTTTCATGTTCACTGATTAAGGACAAAACCCTAACCCACTCCTGGGAAAGGTATAGGATTTATGGTTCCTATTTTTGTGATTAGCTCATTTCTAGCTCCATTTTATGTCTTTATGTCTTTGTTGAATTTCTGTAGTCTATTTTCTTCGAGTCACCTGGTTCTTCAAAGTGTATTTTACTGTGCACTGACTTTGGTCAATTAATTAGCTCAGTTAAGCTAAAGACCTAAGTTTTATTTTCAAACTTGCATAAAATTTCTAATCATTTAAGAATTAGTTCAGAGGACCACCCCAAATTATTGTCTTAACCTCAAAATTCCTCTTTTAAAAAATGAAATATCATTTGATACATAATTTTGGCATGGAGCAATCTCCTTTAGAAACTCACTGGCAATTTAGGAAGTACTGAAATCCGGTAAATTTGATAATTGTTGGATATGACCCTTTGCTGTTAGTGTTTATGTGCACTGCATTTCCCAGAAGCAAAGTCCAAATCCTACCAGATGTTATAGCAACTCTGTCTTAGCCCATTACTCTAATTAATCTAGGCTTATTATCAAGGCTTCCAACTTGCAAATAGAAAGTCAAAGAAGATAGAGAATTAGTGAACTTTCTGAGATTAATTAGGAGGAAAAGAAGCCTCCAAACATTTCCGATATAGTAAATCCTTTGATCTATAACAATACCATGTACATTCCCAACACACATCTGAAATAAAAGCTTGAAGGCATAAAAAATGTGCTCATAATAGAAATTATGGCTGAAGCTAGCCAGATGCCTTTTCACTTGTAATAAATTGCTAAGTTATACTACACACATATGGCTTTTAGTTATCCAAATATTATTAAAACATAAAAATTACAACTCTTTTCTCTATTGAGACTAAAAACACTAACAAGTTTCTTGCCATAAGGAAGAAACAAGTTCCTAATATCGAAAATATAAATATTTTACGCATGTAGCTTAATCACCTCAAAGACAGGAGGAATGCGGTAGAAGAGTTGCACCGGGGGGCTCCTGGGTGGCTCAGTGGGTTAAAGCCTCTGCCTTCAGCTCAGGTCATGATCCCAGAGTCCTGGGATTGAGCCCCATATCGGGCTCTCTGCTCAGCAGGGAGCCTGCTTCCCTTTCTCTCTCTGCCTGTCTCTCTGCCTACTTGTGATCTCTCTCTGTCAAATAAATAAGTAAAATCTTTAAAAAAAAAAGAGTTTGCATTAGGTAGTACTTCAGAGTAAACACTTTCTTCATAACATGAAAGCAAATTCATACATTTAAAGAAAACATAAGAAGATGACAAAACTACGTTGACATTGTGCATTCTTGAATTTACGATAATTATGCTTTCGGCCTTAAATTGCAAAACTGTAAAAACATAAAGTAAAAACTTCCAAAATTCAAGTAGACTTATATTTAAAGGTTAAAAACAAGGTGGGGCGCCAGGGTGGCTCTGTTGGTTAAGCAGCTGACTCATGATCTTGGCTCAGGTCATGATCTCACATCATGAGATTCAGCCCCAGGTAGGGCTCTGCGCTCATCATTGAGTCTGTGTAAGAGTCTCTCTCTCCTTCTCCCTTTGCCCCTTTCCCTCACTCGTTCTCTCTCTCTCAAATAAATAAATAAATAAATAAAAAATCTTTAAAGATAAAAACAAGGGTATTATATATTTTTTGATTGTTTCTGACCCTCTGAGTGGAAAACACTCTTCTATGCCAAAATTAAATAAATCAAAGAAATTCTAATGTAGGTTGGTTACCACGAGAGTTATGATTCCTAAGTAGCCCACTAAAAGTAACTTCTACGGAGTTAAATTAAGGATAAGCTCCAACATGGCAAATGTTTGACAAGGATGTTTTGCCATATCCTGTCAGTTCTAAGAAATACTGGAAGTTTGGCTTTCAGGGCATTTTATTCTACCAGGCAGCTAAACTCAAAGTTTGCATCTCATACCTGTTCTACAAGCACATTTCAGGCCAATCACCTGACTTCATACTAATTTATTGTTTTAGAAATAAGATTAACTTTACTGGCACTTATAAAATCATATACTACAGACCTCCCGATTAAGAATTGTATTGGAATCTTGTTAAAAATGCATATTCCTGAATGCCACCATATTTCTATCACATCAGAATATAAATTATAGAGGTCAAAGAGAGTGCATTTTTAATCAACTTTGTATTCAATACGTATGCAACAAACCAAATTACCAGGTTAATAATATAAGATGTAAGAACAGAAGGGATAGGATCTGATGAAAATTTCAGATCCTTTTGCCTTCCAGGTATGAAGAAGTAACTCCCCTCTTTCTGGACCTTCACTTTGGTGTGGGAAGAAGGCAAGGGCATCTGAGAGACTCCAGTACCCTGAGTGGGACTTCTGTTTTATTTTAACTCATTTGTAGTTATCAGTATCTGAAAATATATATTTTATTTCTTATTGCTCTCACTAACAATTATGAGCAGAGGTGGAGGGAACAGTTGTCAATAAGTATTTTATGAATGAGCAAATGAATTAAATGTCTGCATGTAACATTATCCTTTATATATCTCCATGAAGTTACCAGGCATTTATGATGAATTCTATAGCCCCCTGACTGTGAAGATGACTTCAGTTCCTCAATAACTGAGAGGATAGATTCCAGCCTTATAGAAGCAGAAGAATTTTTTTTCAGTCTTTGATATTGGAATGCCCTTCCCCACTACCTCTTACCCCCAGTTTAATAAATGATAATCTTATAAATAACCTCTCAGCCTTCAATCATCTTCTCTTCTGTGAAAAGTTCCTGGTGCTTTTAGACATCATTAATAAAATTTCAGCAGTCATTCTTAAAAATCCCATAACCAAAATAAAAATGTAATAATGACATAAAAAGGATAATCTATCAATAATATTCACATTGTTAATGTTTGATCATTAGCTTTAAAATCAAGAACCTATCACTGACACCCATTGATTTTTTTTTTTCTTCTTTCAGTGTTCAGTTTCTTTACTAACTCTCATCTCTCTAAAGGGCAGGTGCAGACATCTGGGTCAATGGCAAGAAATGGTCACTTAAAGATACTGCTCTGATTGGAGACTTTGCTCACATGCTGGAAGGTCCCCTCCCAGGGAAAGTACTCTCAAACCATTCTCTGGGGCTCCTTGCTTCCAGGATCTAGTTCACAGCCTTGGAAGACTTAGACTCCCAAAATGGAGTGACTACTCTTAGTTCCAAAGAGGAAGACACTTATAAAGGCATTCTTCCTTAGCTTGTCCAGTCACTGGAACATTCCATCGATGAGGTCACAACCATGAAGTTCTAAGTGAGCTCTTCAAAGAAGGAGTACTTGGAGTATCATAGGGACCAGCCATCCTTATCAAACTATGGCAGCACCACAGAAAGGGTGTCCTTGTTGGAGCATTTGCACATAAAGCCATTCAACACAAAGGTCATCTTGGTCAGGTGAGTAAAGGAGTCCTTGGCCTTCAACTTAGCAGGCAGTACTTGCTCATCTTCATCCATCTCCTCAGCAACAGGGACAGTCCTCTTTACACTCTGGCTGGGGATTCTGCTTTTCTCCGGTGAAACTTTCACTTTCTGTGAGGTATCCATTTTAGGCTACATGTCTGCAAACATTTTAACATCAAACTGGGCTATCTTCTCACCTTCTGGGAAAGAGTTTCACCTTTCCCCGAACAGTCTGGAAGTGGGACTAGTCAATGCATATAAGGAACCAGTGATTAATATTGGGGGAGGTCTGGTTGAGAGAAAGCCCCAGGACTTGTTGATGGAGCCACTGCGGGGTTCAGACAACTGTGATGTTAGCCAATGTCATGTGTTCTCCATCAAAAAAGTCCTCATTTTCAAGTGAGCCCCCAACAGCCCCAAAAGTTACCCTACCTCCTCATCCTGCTTGTTGTGGCACATGATGCCCAAGGTGGGCAGGTACTGACTGGCTGGTGACACTATGCTGCTATCAACAAAGTTCACCTAATGTGTCACCTGTTGTTTCTAGAGTACATCCCGGCAGCTCCTCATTGCTTACAGAGTAGGCAGTGACATTGCTCTCAAATACATGGGATCCATGGTTACCTTAAAGTGCTGGAAACTTGCTGGAAATTTATGGAGAAATTTAGGGGTGTAGTTGGTTTGGGCAAAGTGGAAGTGGGGAGCTATGGACAACATGCCATCCTGAACCCCACCATACTGAGCTGCAATGAGGGCCTTGAAGTTCTTCTAATTTTCAGGATATGCGTATAGGATTCCAGCCACCATGGTGATTGCACAGAGAAAGGGCCACTGATTCTTCACTAGCAGCTTTTGATTTATCCTTACATCTTCATTCCAGCCATCACTGCCATTCCATTCTCTTGTTCTTTTGACAGCATCATTGCGAATGATACCTAATTGATCACCCATCTAGCTCATCTTCAGTCTTGTGTATTCCCAGAATACTTTTTTGAAAATCCATATCTAAGTGTGACACATATCCACTTAAAACATTTCTATGTTTCCATATTACTCATTGGATAAAATTCATAATCTTTTGATTGATGTAGAAGATCTCCATTATCTGGTCCTTAACTTTTACTGCAAATGATTCCTGACAATTTCTGAACTTTACCTCCTCTGCCAGACAAAACTATTTAAGGTTTTTCAAAGGTATAAAAATGTTTTCTGTTTCTGTACCTTGGCATATGTTCTCTCATTTTGAAAAGCTCTTCTGCCTACTTAAGGACCTGGAAAATGGCTACTCAACTCTAACTCAAGTAGATTGTCTGTATGAAAATGTCTCTGACTTCCCAGTGTTTGTCATTTATTACCTCCTTGTATTTTCCTTCTATGTTTTACAAGCTCTTATCATAGGCACTCTTTACATTGTTCTGAAGCCATTTTTTATGAGAAATAAGTTGATCATTTTGAGCTTCTTTACTATTAACTTCTAAAGAAAAATCTAAACAGACATATTTTTAATCACTTGACACCCCACCCCTACTCTCAAAGCCATGGAAAACTAAATAATAGGATGATTTCCAGATTCATGGTTTCCTGGTCAATCCACTGAACAGAAAACACAGATCAACTAGGTGATCATATTTTATCTTTCAGGAACTTGAACTGGAAAACGTAGGAGCAATAAAGTAGCTTTTAGCAGAAAATAAATCTAGAAAGGCCCGCTCAAGGAAACCCTGAAATACTTTATGTCAGGTAAGGCGAAGAGCAAGATTCATGCTGGAGTTATGAGGAAAGAATAGTTAGGAGTAAATAGGAACTATATGGCAAATCAAGTTTCTGTGCACAATGGAAAACAAGACAAAGTAAACTAGTAGCAAAAGGGCGGAATGATAAAAATTTGGAGGATCATGAATCGTTTTAGAACAGAACCCATAATCATTAATAATTCTGTCTAATCTACAGCTTATGTACTGCCTGAGATCCCACCCCCTGCAAGGGAAAAAAAAAAGTAGGTTTCTAAATTCTCTTATTGCTCTGCAATATTATAATTTCTATCTACTCATGGCCTAAATATGCATTTTTTTCTTGGATAAATAGTTATTCTTAAAACAGCTTCTTCATTACTCGAAGTAACTTGAGTGACTCCCTTCTTTTTAGCCTTCTTTTTAGCCATGAAGTGCTAACTAGAACATCTTTTTCCACCACAGCAGGAATTTCACACAGGCTGGGATCCTCTCATCTCTCATTATATCTCTGAAACATCATAAGTACCTTCCTTTTCCCCCAGTACTAGATACTATTAACATGCCCCAGTCTGTCCCTAAAGTCTTTTTGCTTACCCTATAGGTTACCGATTTATTGCAAGCACGAGAGTTACAGTTTATAATCTCTTATAGTAACTACCATGAAGGAGCAGAGACAGGACAGCTAAATTATCTGAAGAAAAAAAAAGAGTCAATCAAACGTCTTAACTCACATATGAACAAGTATTTCAAGGTGCATCATATCCCACAGAGATTACAATAGGGAACAGTGAAGATAATAAAAGTAGCTGGTCACTTAGTCAAAGAATGATAGAAGTCTACAACATCTGATACAGCTACTGAGATTAGCACTTTTAAAAGGTCTATTTGCAAAACATTCTCATATTCCCAAAACTTCCCCATTTGAGGCTCTCAACGGGCCCTTAAATTCTGCATGGTGATTTGTTCAGGTGACCCCATTTCTTGTACCCAAAATTTCAATTAACTCCACACACCCTCACATTCCTCAGTTTCTTCCCAGGTCTGGAAACCTCTCATTTCAGACTTTCTGAGAGTATGCAAATGTCATAACATGGCAGAAATGGCATAGCTATAACAAACATACTTTTTGAATTATTATCTATATTTGCATATATCAGTGCAAGAAGCTCAATAATTCCACAGATTACTAACCACTAATTTACAATATATTCATTTATAAGTGGTAATTCCTTCAGGTCAGCAACCTAAATTATCTGTAACTTAATTTTCTATATCACCATATTATTTCACAGGAGTGTTATGAAGTATGGCTAATTAATGATTATAGCATCTTGAAAATTCAATGTGCCATATTAATGCTAAATAATATGGTAGCAATGACGTTAGGTGTGTAGTACATCAATGGACATTTACAAGTGATAAACAAATTAAATAAACATATTGTCTGAACTATTACTCATTCAAAAGTGGATTAGTTCATATTTATATTTGCCTAATCTAAATACAGACTGTATTAACTTAATTATTATTCCATTTCTATTCTAAGAAATACACTAGGAAATATTTTACAAGTTGGAAAATGAGAAAACCAAACACGAAATGTGATTTTTGCATTCAAAGCTTAAAATCTTTCAAAGAGAAAAAAGTTACACAGCTGACTTCACAATCCACTCATGCTCATGCAACCAGATGTTTGCTTTATTCAAACAGCATATATATATATATATATATAATTGGTAATTCCAGAATCATTACTATGTTCTCAATGTATTGACATCCTGTTAAAAATTTCTAAAATAATGACATATCCAGTATATGACAAGATTTGATTTTGAAAACATGTTATTTATAGATCAATAAATTAGAGATAACTACCCAGGTCATATTCTCTGGGTAATAAGGAGAAAATATAAGGTAGTTCTTTCATAGCTAAAAAGATATTAATGTAGGCACAAAAATGTGCCCAGATACATCAAGACATAGAAAGTTCGCTATATTTGATCACTCTATTTTCTTCTCCCTAACACTCACTGTATTTTTGTTAAGATATGGGTAAGTCTAGAATTGAGCCCTTGTGTTTCATGAACAAATCCACCAGCAGATGGAGTTTGGGAGGTGACTGTTGAAAGTAAGAGTGGTTTGGTAAAAGGTCTGTTAAACCAGCCAACAGATTCCATTCCCCTAGCCAAAATGATCAGCTCAGCTGCAAAAGAATTACAAGACTACTCTTTGAATAGCTAGGTAAGAAGTGTTTTATCTCTACCTACAGGAAAATGAAGACGCTGTTATTTCTAATTACTTTTAACCGTGAGGAAATCAGCCTAAGGACAAAGGAAGAGAACAAAAATAAAGAAATGTTAAAGGAAACAGAGATGAATCCCTCATCACATTAGGTCTCAAGCCTTTCTTACTTCTACATTATTCACGTACATGAGCCAGTACACAGGTTGTACAATGGTATGGATTGTAAAACGATATGAACAATACAAACCCACCTCTTCTATAATGGTATAAGCTCTTTACACCAATGACTTTAGCATATAAATGTGTGTGTGTGTGTGTGTATATGCACATCTATATATATATCCCAAGTACCATGTATGTTTGACCGTAAGAAAATTTATTACATATTTTTATTTTAAAATGTTTTTGATTCCTAGTTGATTCTAAATAACCCACAAATTTGTTTGGTTGCTGTTATTAACTATAGGGCTCCTAAGATACTGTCCTTTATAGCTCTTTCATTATAGACTTCACCAGTCTAGAGAACCTTTTTGCTTCTGATTTCCTTCATGAATGTTCTTCCTTTTCCTTTTCATGGTGTTCTTTCTTTTCTTTATCCTACTGCTTCTTCAATATTACTGACTTAACAAAGTTTCATGAGATGGTTTAAAAATGTACAGCCTAGTAAAATAAAAGCTTTCTATACCTCTCTGGGTCTCTGGAGTTCAACCTTACTATTGAAGTGCATATAGCTTAGAAAATAATAGTTTTTAGAGGGATGCCTGGCTGGTTCAGTTGGTTAAGTGACTGGGTTCAGCTCAGGTCATGATCCCAGGGTCCTGGGATGGAGCCCCACATAGGGCCCCCTGCTCAGTGGGGAGCCTGCTTCTCCCTTACCCTCTGCTCCTCCCCTTGCCTGTGCTCTTTCTCTCTGTCAATAAATAAATAAATAAAATCTTTAAAAAGTAATAGTTCTTAAATAGATATATAGATAAAATATATAGATAAGTTAGATTGATGGCTGAAATTGCATATTATATGTCTATGGAGATATGTCTACATTATCTCATTCTATTGCATCTCAAATAAGGATTTTATCTGATTCTTATCAGTGTGAACAGTGTATGTAGAACTCCCCACTCCTTAAGTATGGAATACATGGTGGTTTGTTTCAAAAGAATACACTTTGAAAAGAGAAAAAGAAAAAGAAAAACTTCACAGTGGAGGAATCTGTCAAATACCACTTCAGCCAGGTAACCATGATTAACACCAATAAGTCATGTTGATTCATGTACTCTTGGTATGATGTGTTCAGAACAAAAATTATCTCTGCAGTCTTCCAACCAAAAACCCATAACCCCAGTCTAATTATAGGAAACAAATCAGACAAATCCCAGTTGAGGGATATTCCACAAATATGTGAGCAGTTCTCCTCAAAACTGTCAAGGTATCAAAAACAAGGAAAGGGAACAAGGGAAATATGAGAGAATCTATGGCCAAAAGGAGCCTAAGGAGATGTGATGACTAATTGCAATGTGGTATCTTGTATGGGATTTCATAGTAGAAAAAACTAAAGAAATATGAAAAAAAATGAGCTCTAGTTAATAATAATGCATCAATACCAGCTCATTAATTATGATAACATAATAATATAAGATGTAAATAAAATGGGAATTTAAGTGGGTGTATATGGAACTCTATCCTACACTCACACTTTAGAATACTCAAAAAGTATTCTGAAATAAAAAAGATTAATTAAAAAATAAACTATATTTGGGGTGTGGAACTGGCTTAGGTGATGTTTTCTTTCAGCTACTCATCTAGAGCCTAAGCCAGAAGCAGTCTAAATGAGCACCTTGGGCCATTTTCCCCATGTCCATACCACTGAGCTCTTACATTGCTGAGCTCTGACACTTAGGTAGAGAAAAAAGTCACACACACACACACACACACACACACACGGAAAGAGAAATAAGAAAAAAAAAGCAGTCCTTCTCCCAGACTACTATGGATCTAACTCTCAACCTGGTGGGCTTATCAAGAACAGCAGAGCTATGGGGCGCGTGGGTGGCTCAGTGTGTTAACCCTCTGCCTTCGGCTCAGGTCATGATCTCGGGCTCCTGGGATGGAGTCCCGCATTGGGCTCTCTGCTCAGCAGGAAGCCTGCTTCCCTCTCTCTCTCTCTGCCTGCCTCTCTGTCTACTTATGATCTCACTCTGTCAAATAAATAAATAAAATCTTAAAAAAAAAAAAAAAAAGAACAGCAGAGCTGTGCCAGTGTAAGGGGCCCAGGAAAATGTGAGAATAGACATCAACGCCAAGAGAATACTTGCTTGTCTGTTTCTATTTACAGCCCCTCCATTCCTTTCCCTATTGTCCCCCCCCTTCCACCAGTGAATCATCAGTGTCCTTCATCCACTTCATAATCTCTATCCCTGTGTGTAGATGAGGGAAATACTAAAATATTAACGCAGCATTTATTGTGTACCACTAAAACAACAAATAAATCTTAAATAACATAGGTACCTCACACCAGTCAGAATGGCTAAAATTAACAAGTCAGGAAATGACAGATGCTGGCGAGGATGCGGAGAAAGGGGAACCCTCCTACACTGTTGGTGGGAATGCAAGCTGGTGCAACCACTCTGGAAAACAGCATGGAGGTTCCTCAAAATGTTGAAAATAGAACTACCCTATGACCCTGCAATTGCACTGCTGGGTATTTACCCTAAAGATACAAACGTAGTGATCCGAAGGGGCACGTGCACCTGAATGTTTATAGCAGCAATGTCTACAATAGCCAAACTATGGAAAGAACCTAGATGTCCATCTACAGACGAATGGATAAAGAAGAAGTGGTATATATACACAATGGAATACTATGCAGCCATCAAAAGAAGTGAAATCTTGCCATTTGCGACGACGTGGATGGAATTAGAGGGTATCATGCTTAGCAAAATAAGTCAATCAGAGAAAGACAACTATCATATGATCTCCCTGATATGAGGGAGAGGAGATGCAACTGGGGGGTTGAGGGGGTAGGAGAAGAGTAAATGAAACAAGATGGGATTGGGAGGGAGACAAACCATAAGTGACTCTTAATCTCACAAAACAAACTGAGGGTTGATGGGGGGAGGGGGTTGGGAGAGGGGGGTGGGGTTATGGATATTGGGGAGGGTATGTACTATGGTGAGTAGTGTAGTAGTAGTAGTAGTAGTAGTATGCTGTGAAGTGTGTAAACCTGGCGATTCGCAGACCTGTACCCCTGGGGATAAAAATATATGTTTATAAAGCTGTAAAAAAAAAAAAAAAAAAAAGAAGAAAAAAAGAAAAAAGAAAAAAGAAAGGATGAATACCCAAGTTTTGTAGCAACATGGACGGGACTGGAAGAGATTATTCTGAGTGAAATAAGTCAAGCAGAGAGAGTCAATTATCATATGGTTTCACTTATTTGTGGAGCATAACAAATAGCATGGAGGACAAGGGGAGATGGAGAGGAGAAGGGAGTTGAGGGAAATTGGAAGGGGAGGTGAACCATGAGAGACTATGGACTCTGAAAAACGATCTGAGAATTTTGAAGGGGTGGGGGGTGGGAGGTTGGGGGCACCAGGTGGTGGGTATTGTAGAGGGCACGGATTGCATGGAGCACTGGGTGTGGTGCAAAAATAATGAATACTGTTATGCTGAAAAAATAAAAAATTTAAAAAAAAAATGATAAATTTTAAAGAGCCAATAGAGTACGGTCATAATGTAGGACATATTAGTTACATATAGCATAATCTTTAGCAATAGTTCTTATTTTTAACTTTAAGGAAAATAAGAATGAAAGAAACACGAGATATATTTGCTCTCTTTTAAAACTCGATTACCCTTATATGTTGACATTTTATGCAAGGATGACTGCATTATACTTGTTTGTATTTAGTAGATATATTTTGTGACAATACAACATATGTTTTGTTATATTGCTTACTACAAATACTAATGTCTTCTCTTATTTATTTTTTTCTCTCATGTTAATTTGCATTCATCTTCATTTTATACTTTTGTCTAATTTCACTATTGTTTTTACATTGCCAAGTCTTTAAATATGAACTTATTGATGTATAGTTAACTGCTCCTATGTTAACAAATTCACCACAGACTTAGAAGTTTAAAACAACACTTACTGATTCTGTCACAGGTTGGATGTATCAGAAATCCAGATGTTTAGCAGGCTATGTTTTCATTGGCGGACTGCTTAGGGAAGACAGTACTTCCAGATTGTTCATCTTTCCTTCAGATGGTTGGTAGAATTTATTTTCTTGAGGCTGTATAGTTGAGGGCTTGGTGTCTTGATGGCTGGGTTGGCTGGAAAGAGTCCTCAACTCTGAGAAGGTGCTAGAGTTCCTAGAGCCTGCCCACCAATTTTATCTATGTGATCTTTCCTAATATAGCCACTTTCTTCATCACACCAGCAAAGAGAGTTTCCAGACTAAGTCGGCTAACAAGATGGATACTTCCATAGATGATATAACATGCCATTACCTCTTCCACATGCTAGTGGTTAGAAGCAAGTCACAGTTCCCTCTCATGCTCAAAGAAAGAAGATTACACATTGGTATGAATAATTTGAACATACATAGGTATGAATAGGTATGACCATGGGAAACATGAGGTTGCCTTAAAGTCTACCCATTACAAACCACATAGTTCAAAGTTATGAATTTGTAGCACCTTCCAAAATATGTCAGAATAGATGTATTTTTATATGAATTATAAATATATTAGCGGCCACCATGTGAATATAATAAAGTCAAACTTCAGAACAAGTCTGAATATATATAATAGCCTTTTTTAATGTGAAAACAATTGACTTTATTTATCTATTAATTAATTAATTTATTTTACATGCCTATTAAGTCACAAAGTATCTTTATTTAGAAGGCCATCAATACAAAATACAATACCAGAAGTTTTTTCTGTTTTTTTGCTTGTTTGTTTGTTTTTAATGAGGAAGGCAACTGAGTAAATTTTTAACTTATTTTATTTATATATTGGAGCCCTATTAATGATTACCTATCTAATAATAGAGTTAATTTTTAAAAAACCCACATGCAACATTACAAACAGTCACAAAATCTAAGCAATATCACAAAATATTAAAGCTGAGAACTATTCTTATTCTTTTTGAAATTATTCGTGATGATGTATCAAATAGAAATTTCTAGCTGAGGGGCTAGTAAAAGCAGACATCAAAAAGATAATATGTAATAAACATTTTGGCAGTTAAAAATATTTGAAACTTCCACATTCTTTTGTGTTGGTCCACCAGAAAGCTGGGGGTAAAAAAAAAAAAAAAAAGGAAAGTTCAAAACAATATGTAGAATCTGAGGGATATCAGCAATTAGAGAAATTTATTGGCAGACCTCATTGACAAACATAGTGATCTCCATAGCATCAACACCAGATTTTGACATCTTTTTAGATATGTTAAATCTTAGTATATACATATTAGTATATAGTATTACATATTAATATATAGTAAATATATAGTAGTATTTAATGATTTTGGTTCCTGGACACAAAGTAAAATTTAAGGTCTTTGCTGATCACAGAGACCAATCTTGTTCACTGTGATTTTTCACTGTTGAAACTAACAAAGCAGAACCACAAAAGAAAGAAATAGAACAGTGTTTATGAACTTACAATTTTTGAGGTGAGTGACTTTTAAGAGTCTTCAGAATGAAGTGACTGAGCAATATTACAACTATATTTTGAAAACCTTTTAAATGAGCTGTTTGCAATGGTCTCATAAATGCCTTCTTCCAAGCTCAACCATTTCTGTTTTGTTTCTGCCCATGCATTTGAATGTTGCCCTAGAGGCTAGGGGATATCAGTCATGAGCACTAGAGTCAGACTGCAGCCAGAGTAGATACAGATGTACAAATCCATCTTTCTCCATTTGAACAGTCTGCTAAATTCTGCATGCAGCTGCTGGCTCTCAATGGTTTTTAAGTCTTCCATAAAATATATTCTGAGAATATTAAGTATGTATTATTTTTCTCTCCATCTACTATCCTTTATTTCTCTATTCCATCATTTAGATGCACAATTTAGATACAATGAATCTGATGATTGCCTCAAATTCCTATAAAGTGAGTGTCCCCATCAATATCAGGGTCCCGGGATGCTCTTGTCTATTCTTTGATTATACAAGTAACATGTAATGAAGCAAAGCAGGAAAGAAAATATAACTTTAATTTTACAATAAAGTTATTGGCCAAGTTTCTTCCCCAGTCAGTGTTGAATCAATAGCTTTAAAATTAAAAGAGGGTAATGGGAACAATAAAGATACATGTAGAAGAGACCTAGGGTAGAAATATAATCCTCTCAATGTTTCAGCTTAAAAAAAAAAAAGATAAAATTATGGAATGATATGGTTGAAAATTTCCCTACTTTTCCTTACTGTTTGGAAGGTTCAGTTGCTTTCCACTAATGTCTCTTCACCCTTCTGTTCACTCTTAACCATTTCAGAGGATTGAATCTAGCCATTGTAAATGAGCATATCCAGCAGACTCAGTTTTTAACAGAAAACTAAAATTGGGCAATTTTCCCACTCACGTCCACCCACCAGTGTTAAGTGAATATAGCAGCAAAATAAATCATGCGTAAACTCCCCCCTTGCTGTAAATGAACATCTTCTAGAAATATGTTGTCAAAGGCAGTTCAGTTCTATTCTTTAAAAGAGAAGCCTGTCCTGCTCATGAATGCCACACATGCTCAGAAAATGAAAACAGTGATAGTTTTTCTAGCAAGAAACCGATTACACAATACAAACTCATTCCCATTATATGGTTCTGGTGTGTCCCATCTGTAGCACACAAGCAAATTCCCCTAATTACTGATATCTCTCTGTGAAGGCCCATGTACCCTGTGTGTGTTTTGCACTTTCCTTTTCATCAGCTCCCTTGTGGACTAAAAGCAACAATTCTGTCAGGTGAGCTTAACAGATGCCATTTTCTGACCCGGGCTGTAAAAGGTTTGTTGTTTTGTTTTTTACTGGAAACATCTCTTATTGGACTGTACAAGGTTTGTGCTTTTCAAACTGATCCACCAGCTTGTTGTCCAAGTTTCAGATTACAATTCTTATCAAAAATTAATAAAAAATATTCTCAGTACACTTATGGCATACCAATTGAAGCATATAATAAATGCCAAAACTCGAATCCATCAGTCAGTGATGAGTAAGGAACATGATAGGGTCGGGTACAGAAAAACCAGAGCAAGCAGCACTCGGTCCAAGTAAGCATGCAGGATCCAAGATCTACACACAAATCCAAGGTCAAGGCCAGCCAGGATACTGAAGAAAGCAAAGTATGTAAGCTTAGAAGATATTAAAACATTTCTCTACAGTATGGTCATTTCTGGAAAGTTTCTGTGAAAATTCTAGATTCTGCCCCAGTGTTTATGTCTCTTTTTTTGAAGGTTGTCACATCTGGGATCACGGTTTTTGTCATATAGACTCTTTTCCTCCATCTACTTTCCCAAACTGCCCTAACTCTGACATCTAGCTTTCTCCTTACTGGCACTTGAGTATTCATTGATTTCCTTCATTTCCACATTACCATTGTGCTTGTGATCTTTATCTTATGAAGTTAAACTTTACTCAGTCATTCCACAAATATTTATAAATTTCCCATCATGTCCCAGTTTCCTTTGACTTACATTTGCTCTTTTCTTTCTACCTAGGTATAAGAACCTCAATGATAGGTATTTAGTGATAGAAGCTTGTTTTTATACCCCTTATATCTTTTAACATAGTACAGGATACAAAGTGAGAATTTCAAAAGAAATTTTTAATTAAAAAAGGGTAAGATGAAATTATAAACAGATAAAATCCAGATATATATTAAAATTAAAATCAAATATGCAATAAGCATATTTGTTTTGTATATTGGAAAGGTATATGTAAAATTAGCAACAAATGTCTCTACAAGTTAGGTCCAGAACTAGAGTTCTAGCATTTGATAGGCTGAGGAAGGGGGCAGAATTAGAGTCAGAGTACAATTGTCAAAATCATAACAGATCGAACACGAGATAAATTAAGAGATGGTTTTATAGAATGACTTCTGAGTTTAGAGATAAATGATACAAAAGTATCACCACGAATCACAATTTTTGTGTGTGTTATGATCTTTCTTCCAGACTAAACTTTCTTTCAGCATTGGCACCTGCGTCATATTCCTTGTCAATTTCACTATCCAAGATGCACAAACATTTCATTTTACATTTATTTAGCAACTATTTATTGGATGAATAATAAGAGAAGCCTGGCATAAAGATGCATAAGACTTAGCTAACAATTTAGTCAAGACAGATGGTATTTAAACCATGGAAATTGACACACTCTACACATTCCCAAAGTGCTATGGAAACACATATAATCTGGCCTCGCAATGCAGAGAAAGGTTTTACAAAAGAAGTGACATTTAAATTGAGTGTAGAAAACAGTAGTAGTGAATCGAGTAGAAGACATTCTAGCCAAAGGAAACTGCCTACACAAGTCCACAAAGACCAGAAAGAGCATGTTTTAGGATAATTCCACATCCCAGCCCTTCTTAACTCTTCCATTCTTCTGTAAGCAAATGGTCAATGCTCAGTTAGGTCTTAAGACACAGTGTACTTTGATAAGAAACAAATCTAAGGAATACTGAAGTTTTATTCCTAGAGTAAAATATAATTTTATTATTTATTTTTAAGCCTAATTTATGGCTAGAGTAAATCACTGGATATTGTTGTTAAATAAAATATATTTTCTGGGGCACCTAGATGGCTCAGTCAATTAAGCGTCTGCCTTGGGTTAAGGTCATGATCCCTAGGTCTTGGGATCTAGTCCCACATACAGCTCCCTGCTCAGCAGGAAGCCTGCTTCTCCCTCTCTTTCTCTGTCAAATAAATAAATAAAATTATTTTCAAAAAAAAGATATTTTATGAACCCAGCACAACAGTGAGCACATGATAACAATGGAGGTGGTTCCAAACAAATAAAGACACGAAAAATTCATAGTAGTTTTTTGGTTGTTCCTTTGTTTTAAATCATCTCAAGACATCTAAACTCCAAAGCTCAGAAAGATAAGCCATGATCTGAGCTTAAGTTTTGACTCCATTTCTCCATTTCATATTGTGTGTATACGTAAAATTACGATAATGACAGAAATTTCACTGTCTCAAAGTCCTTTGAGAAACTCTGCTATCAAACCAGGTCAAAGCAGTTTAACAAAATTATTTAGAGTTTTAAAAAATATAGTTCACTACTCTCTAAGTGCAGTATTTTGATATACATTTTTTTTTTCATATCTGATAGTTCTGGGTCATCATGGTGACATTTTAATAGTGAAACATCCATTTTACACGTATCCTTCAAAACTATGAATTTACATGGACAATGATGGAATTGATATATAAGACAAAACAAGATCTCTATCTTACTTATATGCTGCGTTATATTTTTACAGATTTTGTTTAAAGTAAAAAATATTTTCTAAGGCTAAATTTTAACTTCTTGCTGGGTTTCAATTTAACATTCTTCCCATGTGAAATGAAGGCAGGGATGTGACTATGTTAAACTTGAACTGTAGTACCTTGAATTCTTCAAATTGCAAGAGGAATCTTAAGATAAACAAGAAGGGTAATCACATTGCCTTTCCTGTTTCCGTAGAGTAGAGAACTCCTTCTATTCATAAGGAAGTTGTAACAGCACAATCTTTGTGCCTGAGTACTGAATTGCATGATAGCCAATTGAGAAAGAATTTGGAAAACTGAAATTAAACAATCAAAGAGGTCACTTTATTTCTTCTCTCCAAAGGGTAGAATATACAGAAATTTTTCTTAACTTTTGTGATTTCCTTTCCTTTTACCTTTTCTCCATGATAGCTCCCTACTCTTCTTGCAATAGGACTATTGAGGGAGTTAGCGTGAACAAATAAAATCTGATGTATGGGGGCGCCTGGGTGGCTCAGTGGGTTAAGCCGCTGCCTTCGGCTGGGGTCATGATCT
The DNA here is from genome assembly GCF_902655055.1 of Lutra lutra. Taxonomy (NCBI): domain Eukaryota; kingdom Metazoa; phylum Chordata; class Mammalia; order Carnivora; family Mustelidae; genus Lutra; species Lutra lutra. The sequence goes on from NC_062280.1 coordinate 160,492,778, forward strand.
CGGAGTCCTGGGATCGAGCCCCGCGTCGGGCTCTCTGCTCTCTCGGGGAGCCTGCTTCCTCCTCTCTCTCTGCCTGCCTCTCTGCCTGCTTGTGATCTCTCTGTCAAATTAAAAAAAAAAAAAAAATCTGATGTATGCAGAAAGAAAAAAAAGCAGAATATCAGCACGCTACTACACGTGTCCTACCCGATTCGTCGCTTGTTCTCCACCTTTGTTCCAATGTCTTACCAGATGAGCAGGTAGAGAAAAGGTTATACCCCAAGGGTCATCGATCCCACTTAGAACAATGTGGAAAAGTCTCTCTAACCTGCTAGCTACTGCAAGAATGGGTTATCTGGCAGCAATCCCCTGCTCGGGAACCACTTGTGCAACTCGAATCAATACAGCTATCAGACATACTTGAGAAAAGTTGTTATGCACACTTCCTGTGTTTACGTGGTTGGTTGTGTCTCCTTGAGCCCCTCTATCATTTTTAACAACACTTGAGCAGAGTCCTTTCAAAAATTAGTTATGTGATAGCCATCCAAACAGTTGCTAGAAAATTAAACTGTATATTCTATATGTTGACTATATCAATAAGCATAGCAATTGTGAATTTTCTTCAAGAATCATTGTCAAACCGATGAGGTCCTAAATCTTTTGGAGCTAGAGGATAGACTTCAGCACTGACACGGTTGTCTGTGTTGCATCATGCTTTCCTCTTATGATCTCTGGTTATTTTCTAGTGAAACAGAAAAAGTTCCAAAGTAGGTCACCTTCAGAGCTTTATTTGACACCATCTCTATTCACTTACATTCACAACGTCCTTTCTCACAAACCCAAATTTTTCTCCCCGACGGGGGTAACTAATGATAATGTTTTCTGTGATTTATTTGTCCTGTATTGGTTGGAAACTGCCCCCTCACACGCTTCACATTGGCATGATTGCATCGCGCTGTGCTGCTCATGGAGTCTCAGTCTCCTGCATCTCTACTATCGCCTTGCCCTGCCATGCTGGCAGAACGACCACCCTGCTCTGTGGTCAGGCATCCTGAAGAGTCTCCTCTCTGTGGATCCCAAGTCTCAAGGATCACTCTGCTTTCTGCCCTGAGTGCATCATGAATAGATACTTGTCCCATTGTCATCATTTTGAGTGTGAATTAGAATAATGGCTGTAATTTTTTTTAGTGTCTCCTATATGCCAGAGAGCTTGATGAGTACTTGACACATATTATCTAATGTAATCCTCAAAAATAAAAATGTATGAAGGAGGTACTCAGCCTCTTTTAGAGGTGAGAAAACAATATGAGAGAAAATTTTTATATTAAATGCAGTCACAGAGCTAATAAATGACCCAAGCCTGTCTGATGTTGGAGTCTATTCTCTCATCCATTAATCTCCACAGTGTTGAGAAATTGTTCCCAGGCAACGAAAGGCTAGAAAAATGTATCCTTTCTCTGACCATGTTCTGGTCAAAACTTGCCATCCTAATCCCAGTGCAGGTGCCACCATCATTTTAGTCCAACTCTTAATAGTATTTCCTTTGCCAAATACTTTGAAATGTTTTACCTTATGTTAATTCTGAATTCACATTTCCTTAATTGAAATAAATGTTAATGACAGAAGTTATTTGAAAAGAAAGGAAGGAAGAAAGAAAGAAAGTCTGCTTAATAAACAAAGATATGGCTCTCAAATTATTAACATTGGCAATAAAGATTCTATTTTAGCATTTTAAAATATTTTACCTCCACCTTCCCATCAATGGACTTAAAGTCCATCCATGGCTATTTTTCTTAAACAAACAAATAAAAACTGTGTTTTCCTTAACTGAAGTTGTAAAAGGCCCATAACAAACACCCCTTCTAGAGTTTGGACTGTTTGAGAGACAAAGGAGTTATATAAAAAGAAATTAAAGTATCAACTTTGTTGCTGGTAGAGTTACTGTAAAATTTGGCTCAGGTTAAATAGAATTAGGTGAGTGGTACCTGACTGTCTCAGTCTATGGAGCATGAGATTCTTGATCTTGGGCTTGTGGGTTCCTGACCCATGTTGGGTGTGGATATTGCTTAGGTATTAGGCTGAGTCACCCATTCAATCAGGCAGTGCTCCCTTAAAAGGCAAGCCTCAAAGCAGTAGTTCTCCACTGGAACCCATCCCACTCCCTGCCCAATCCTCAGGGGACATTTGGAGATAATCTGAGAAAGGTTTGGTTGTCACAAATGGAGGCATGCTACAGGCATCTAGTAGCTATGAGCCAGAGATGCTGATAAAGAGCCTACAATACCCAACAGTATCCGCAAAACAAAGAATTGCCTGGTCTAAGATGTCATTGGGTGTCATGGTTGACAAACCCTGAGCTAAGCTTAGGGAAGGGACTAGCACAGAGTAAGATGTGCTGTCTCTGGAAGTAAACAGATTCCTTCTAAGAAGGAAGCCTGCAGATGCTGACTACATTTACTCAGTTCCTGCATCAACACTTATCAATCAGATGATTCGCTCATCTTGCCCAGGTTAGGAATATTGGAAGAAGCTAAGAAGACCAAGTTTGTGTTGCAGTATTTACCATCCCTCAGCAGAGAAACACAAGGTGAAGAAAAAGGTGACTCCCCACTCTAACACTTATTTACATAATGTGATTTGTTTACATATTCTAAATCGATTCTCATGGCATAGGACCAAGATAACTTGAAGGTGGTTTGACTTTGCATCATTCGTACATATTTGTTTAATTCATGCTCAGAAGAATAATGAACCTTTTATTTGCACTTGGGTGTATCACACAAGAAAGGAGTGACCAGTTGCAATGGGTATTTTTATCTGTACTATCTTTTAATATCTACTTGAGTACATATATCGACTTTTCCATGATGGAGGTAAAAAGCAAAACTAATATAGTTTGCAGAAGGCATATTTGCTTTATTGATTAAACAATTCAAATTGGGTTTGACTAGTTACTACATTGTCCCAGAAGCACTTAATTAGTCCTGCTATTAAACTTAGAAGGAGAAAGAGTCAGAGAAGGAAGGTGGGTAGGCAGAGTGACGTGGATCACCACAAAAAGTAAGGTTCAGGTCACTGGAGTGAAACTAAAGATGGATCCCAGAAGATTTACCTCAATTTACTTCTTTCTTCCATTTTCTGATTCTTCTTGAAATTTTTATATTCTGAAACATGACAGCTTTCCCTTTTCCTATGTTTTTTCTTTGAGCCTAAAGAGAGGGTAATGCCCTGCAGATAAGCAATAGATTTCAAGCTGATGCCATTCTCCATTGTTTCAATGTCTGCGTAAAATGATCTAAAGGATTAGCTAGAACTGTTAGCATGGTAGTGGGAACCTAGCCTCCTTGACACCACGAGGCCATTCACACAGAAACCTGTGCTGTTCTTAAACATGATAACAGCATACTCCTCATCTTAAAACTGTAACAGAAAGAAAAGACCAAATCCCAAAGCAGAGGCAATTTCTAATAATAACATGATGATCTTTGATATTTCATGGTATTACCATGAACCAGACCCTATATACAACAAATTCTGTGCCTCATGTCAGTTTGTCCTCAACAGTATCTCTGAATAAGGTTAAGTAATTGTTTCCATTTTACAGAAAAAGAAACTTGTCCAATGTCAAACAGAATGTGGTTTAGTAGACTTAAGATCCAGAATCAAGTTTGTTGATGCCATACTCTATTATCTTTTTTTTAAGATTTTATTCATTTGGCAGAGAGAGAGTGAGAGATCATAAGCAGGGGGAGCAGCAGAGGAAAGGGGAGAAACAGGCTTCCCACTGAGTAGGGAGCCCTACACGGGGCTTAATCCTGGGAGCCCAGGACCATGATGTGAACTGAAGACAGATGCTTAACCAACTGAGCCACTCAGGTGCCCCAATATTCTTATTATCTTAACCACTGTGTGAAAATAACTTGCTAAAAGAGCAGTCACAGTACTAAATATTTCTGGGATTCATTGGTCCCTAAATGCAAGAAAACCATTAACATCATGACAGTGGTTACAAACTTCAAAAACCTTCCTTGTCTATGTTATAAGCCTTACTACATCTAAATATTTTTCTTCCAGTGCTTTTCTAACTAAACATAAATTACTTTTCTTGTGTCAAAAGCATTATGAATGACTCCCAGATGGTCTGCTTGGGTAATATGAAAAAAAAAAAAAATGAAAGTGTCACTTAAAATGTATTTTAAAAATAATTAAATTAAAAAATAATGTAGATCTTCTTTATCCATTTGTCTGTTGATGGACATCTAGGTTCTTTCCATAGTTTGGCTATTGTAGACATTACTGCTATAAACATCCGGGTGCATGTGCCCCTTTGGATCACTACGTTTGTATCTTTAGGGTAAATACCCAGCAATGCAATTGCTGGGTCATAGGGTAGTTCTATTTTCAACATTTTGAGGAACCTCCATGCTGTTTTCCAGAAGATCTGGTATATATACACAATGGAATACTATGCAGCCATCAAAAGAAATGAAATCTTGCCATTTGTGACGACGTGGATGGAACTAGAGGGTATCATGCTTAGCGAAATAAGTCAATCGGAGAAAGACAACTATCATATGATCTCCCTGATATGAGGGAGAGGAGATGCAACATGGTGGGTTAAGGGGGTAGGAGAAGAGTAAATGAAACAAGATGGGATTGGGAGGGAGACAAACCATAAGTGACTCTTAATCTCACAAAACAAACTGAGGGTTGATGGGGAGAGGGGGGTTGGGAGAAGGGGGGGTGGGGTTATGGACATTGGGGAGGGTATGTGCTATGGTGAGTGCTGTGAAGTGTGTAAACCTGGTGATTCACAGACCTGTACCCCTGGGGATAAAAATATATGTTTATAAAAAATAAAATTAAAAAAAAATAAAAAAAAATAATGTAGATAAGGTGATTAAGAAATCATGTAGATAAGGAAATATTTTTAGGTAAAGATAAGTTCAGTTTAGAAATGTTAACTCTTTTTATATTTTATGTTTTATATAATATTTATTATATATGAATGATTTATACATTTCATATAAATGTTGTTTTTGAGAGTTGGGAATACTCTTCCTTCTCTGAAAATGTCATGAAAAAGACCAGTTGAAGTCTTTCCCATAATTTTTGCTGGTACTGAGAAAAGTGAAAAAAAGGAGAACTAAGAACCATGTAGATCTTCAACCTGCTAAAATTATCCTTGCCGCCATGTTAGAGAGCCCTCATGCCATTGACACTTACAGCAAAGGAGAGGGAGAGAAACTGGCTCATCACCTGAACACCTGTACTATGATATTCCCAAGGCAGACTTTCAATTATAAGAACCACAAAATTCTGCTTTAAAAACTTAAAAAAAAAAAAAAGGTTAAATTTGAAATGTATACCTGTAACTTGCAATTAAGAGTGCTAAAGTATATGATGTTGATGTGGCACAAAAGTGATTATATAGCCCTCTCCTACTCTGCACAACTCAACTGAAGGTGGGGTTGTATCCACTCAGCCAATATACTGTGGTACAAATTCCAGACTATTGATTTGCTGCCACTTCATACTGAAACGTTAGCTCTCCCACTTCCAACTTGGTTCTCACTGTTTATTTGAAGTCATGCCATTTCACTTTGCATCTTTCCCAAATGATCAATGCAATTCTTCCATCTTCCTTGATGATTTCAACACCTGGCTCACTTGCTTCCTCTCTTCATGCTTAATCATTTATAGTTCCTTTAATAACAATGTCAATGATTTATTGAACTTCTCAACACAGTCGCCATTATCACTCAATTCTGTTCTTCCAGTTCAGCTGCCTTGTAACTTTACATCGCTCCACTTTCCTTTTGGGATTTTCATTCTTCTTGGTCATTCCATAATGTAGTTTAAACTTTAAAAACCTAAACAGGACTTCACCTTTTATAATGACCTCTGAAAATTATTATACTTCATATGCTTCTTCTACCCTTACTATAAACTGTCTTTCATCAATCCTCTTCAGATTATACTTGATTTCATTTTTCAACTTCAAATTTCTAATCACATCTGTCCTATTGACTTGACACAACTTTCTTCCTCACTTGCAGCTCCCCATCTCTCACTAAATCTTACTGATTTCACTTTTACCTCCTACTCTCCATTTCATTGTCTCCACATACAGTATTCTACCCTCATCTGGCTACTTAATTTCTTTTTTTTTTTCCTTTTTATTGTATTTTATTTTATTTTTTATTTCTTTTCAGTGCTCCAAAATTCATTGTTTATGCACCACACCCAGTGCTCCATGCAATATGTGTCCTCCATAAAACCCACCACCAGGTTGATTCAACCCCCCCACCCCCCTCCCCTTCAAAAATCTGTTTCTCAGAGCCTACATTATCTCATGGTTTGTATCCCGCTCTGATTTCTCCCATTTCACTTCTCTCCAAATCCAATATCCTCTGTGCTATTCCTTACGCTCCACAAGTGAAGCCATATGATATTTGACTCTCTCTGATTAAAATGATTCAAAGTATAGGGGTAGAGGGAACATTCATCAACTTCATAAAATCTATCTAGAAAAAACCCACAGTGAATATCATCCTCAGTGGGGAAAAGCTGACAGTCTTCCCTTTGAGATCAGGAACACAGCAAGGACGCCCACTCTCACCACTGTTGTTCAACATAGTACTAGAAGTCAACAATAGCAATCAGACAACAGAGAGAAATAAAAGATATTCAAATTGGCAAAGAAGAAGTGAAACTCTCTCTCTTCACAGATGACATGATACTTTATTTGGAAAACCCAAAAGACTCCACCCCCAAACTATTATAACTCATACAGCAATTCAGTAATGTGTCAGGATACAAAATCAATGTACAGAAATCAGTTGCTTTCTTATACACTAACAATGAAAATATGGAAAGGGAAATTAGAGAATCAAATCCATTTACTATAGCACCAAGAACCATAAGATACCTGGGAATAAACCTAACCAAAGAGGTAAAGGATCTGTACTCGAGGAACTACAGAAAACTCCTGAAAGAAACTGAAGAAGACACAAAAAGATGGAAGACCATTCCATGCTCGAGGACTGGAAGAACAAACATTGTTAAAATGTCTGTATTGCCACCTGGTTCCCCCAACCTCCCAACCCCCCCACTTCAAAACCCTCAGATTGTTTTTCAGAGTCCATTGTCTCTCATGGTTCACCTACCCTTCCAATTTCCGTCAACTCCCTTCTCTTCTCCATCTCCCCTTGTCCTCCATGCTATTTGTTATGCTCCACAAATAAGTGAAACCATATAATAATTGACTCTCTCTGCTTGACTTATTTCACTCAGCATAATCTCTTCCAGTCCCGTCCATGTTGCTACAAAAGTTGGATATTCATCCTTTCTGATGGAGGCATAATACTCCATAGTGTATATGGACCACATCTTCCTTATCCATTCATCCGTTGAAGGGCATCTTGGTTCTTTCCACAGTTTGGCAACCGTGGCCATTGCTGCTATAAACATTGGGGTACAAATGGCCCTTCTTTTCACTCCATCTGTATCTTTGGGGTAAATACCCAGTAGTGCAATTGCAGGGTCATAGGGAAGCTCTATTTTTAATTTCTTGAGGAATCTCCACACTGTTCTCCAAAGTGGCTACACCAACTTGCATTCCCACCAACAGTGTAAGAGGATTCCCTTCTCTCCACATCCCCTCCAACACGTTTCCTGTCTTGCTAATTTTGGCCATTCTAACTGGTGTAAGGTCGAGCACTGGGTGTGGTGCAAAAACAATGAAAACCGTTACACTGAAAATAAATTTAAAAAATTTTTAAAAAATGTCTATATTGCCTAGAGCAATTTATACTTTCAAGCTATCCTGATCAAAATTCCACTGGCATTTTTCAAAGAGCTGGAAAAAATAATCCTAAAATTTCTATAGAACCAGAAGAGATCCCGAATTGTTAAGGAAATGTTGAAAAAGAAAAACAAAACTGGGGGCATCATATTGCCTTATTTCAAGCTTTACTACAAAGCTGTGATCACCAAGATAGCATGGTACTGGCACAAAAACGGACATAGACCAGTGGCTACTTTATTTCTTATTTGGACTCATAGTTTCTTCATATTTTGTCTGGCTTCATTATATTCCATTCCTCACACTTAAGTTCTTTTTTTAAATGAAATATTATGATATCATCTCCTATGTAAAACCTATTGATTGCTCCTCATTGCTTCTAGGAAAACAAAACTAAGCTAAACTAAACTAAAATCTTTATTGTGGCCAATAAGCCATTGGTTTCGTTCCGACCTCCTACTTCTTTGCTTTAATGTCACACCACATAATCACTTGTTCTTTAAGATTCAAACATACTGTCATTTATTTTATTCCTTGATTAAGTCATTCTTCTCCCTACTGGTTCTTTGCATACTCCTGTCCATCTCTTTGGAATGCCCTCCCCTCTGTCCAATTTCACCTTGTTAATACCAAGTCAACAAGTATGTTTTCCTCTCACTCAAATCCCCAGGAAAAACCTCCCTGGTGCTCCCGCTTTTAGATCTGGGAAAGTTTTCCTCATTTGGTGAAGCCTGACATGAGTCTAAAAATTTAAGTTTAAGCAAGTTGGATAAAAGCATTCCAAGCAGAAGAATGATCAAAGGATGAATTTGGGGAAATATAACTCACGTTTGGCTTTATGGTGCAGGATATTTTAAAGACTATTTAGAGATGAGTTTGTGGATATGGGCAGGAGGAAATCATGAAGAATCTCATGGGCCATGAAAGAAGTTTGCCAGGAAAGCAGTAGGAAGGATTTCAATTTGAAAAGTAACATGAGATTCATTTTTAGGAAAAACAAATTTAGAAAATCTAAAAATATATTGGAAGACTGAGAGAATCATGGGGGGGAGGGTGTAATCTTTCCAATCATACGTTATTCCACTCAGTTGTTTCCCAAGTAGAGCTCTCTTCTTATTTGCTCCCATAGCACCATACACCAATCTCCATCATGGAGCTTACAATAAAGTACCGAGCTCATTTGTTTACAAGTAGGTAGCATCTGGCATAATTCTGTGTATATAGTAGAACCAGTGAATGCTCTGGACTAGGTGAGTGAATAAGATAATAAGTCAATCAGTCTTTGAGAGAGCCGTGAAGATTCCTAACAGTGATTAATATGGTTTACATATTTACCTTCATATGATGTTGAATCACAGTGAAATTGATTTCTTTGATCTATAAACATATTTAATATTCCTCTGGAAAAAATTTATATCATCTTACCGCATTCTCTGTGGAATAGAGCTAGCTATTTAAAGAAGATAGGAACTCTAACAAAAGTTGAGTCAATCTCCCCCCCCAATTAATTGTGTATATATCAGATATCAGAGTGACTATTGTACCAATGAAGTGAACAAATATGAGGTGAATGCAGGTTTTTTGTAAGAAGGGACTAAATTATTAAGTTAAACAATTTATAGAGGTCAAAGGATTTCTCAGTGGTTTGGGTTTGTGAAAAAGTAATAAATATACCTTTCTTTATGTAATGTCATTTTCCAAGGTATAATAGAAAATGTTGAGATGTTTGTTTTTAAACATCCTTATTTTTGTTATTCTGGCTTAATAAAAATTTTTCCTACTAATTTATTTAATCTATCATAGTTAATTTAAATAGCACATGAAATTTTAAACAGATGTTATATCATAAATATCCAGAGTATAAATATCAAAATTCTGCTTACAAGTATAGAAAGATGTATTTTTATTTTAAGTAATTAGCACATTTTGGGAATGTTTTTACAAATAATTCTCAATTATCAGAAAGAAGCATCATGGATTATCCAAACCTATGAATAATCCAGAAGGCATTTGTATCCAATTTGGGGATTCTTTTTTTTTTTTTTTTTTGTAACAGAACATCATTGTGTGTTACTGAGAAAAAACTCAAATTAGCTTACATTTCCTGTGTATATAAGAAATAATTTAGCAGCTGAGCTGTAAGGTTAGTTGACAAGAAATATGTTGGGCTTTGGGGAAAGAAAAAGCTGATCCACAGACAACAGATATGTCACAGTACTTTTATTATCTTACTTTATTAGATGCATTCCTATTTCCTTGACTTTTAAAATATTTAATTATTTATTTTAGAGAGAGACAGCACAAACCAGAAGGAGAGAAAGAGAGGGAGAAAGATTGTCAAGCAGACTCCACGCTGAGCATGGAGCCCAGCATAGGGCTCTATCCCATGACCCTGAGTTCATGACCTGAGCTGAAACCAAGAGAGTCAGATTCTCAACTGAATGTACCACTCAAGTACTCCCCTATTTCTTTGAGTTTGAGCAGATTTTTTTCACAGACATTTAGGTAATTCACTCTCTTCTGTATTATCTTTGTCTGAGCTAAGAATATTGAAAGTAGTCAATGGTAGTAATTAGTTTCATAGATAATGTATTTTTCAGCGTTAAATAAAAACTACATTTCCTGTGGGAAACCGAATATGTGTCTATAACCTGTAACATTCAGGGATACATAGTAAATTATACTCAATATAAACTAACTATAGTTAATAATAACTATCTTTGAGTGACAACAAACTCATAAATTCCTTTTTGTTTTTTCATATAAAAATTATTAAAGGTATGCTACCTTGTATGAAGGATTATATTGAGATCTGGGAACACAGTGATTGCTAAAATAGAATATCTATCCCGATGGAGGTTACCTTTCTAGAGGTAAGCTTCTTTGCCTAAATGAAATAAAATAAATTTATGGAAAGAATTTTGGATATTAGGAATATTTCATAGCTTGGTTATTTACATTTTATATCAATTATTCTTTATTTTGTTTTAGAACAAAAATATATCAACCTATAAGAAGATGGAGTCATTTGTGAGGATGTGGGGGGACATATGGCACAAATGTAGACAATGGCTGTTTCAGAAAAGAAGCTGAGGATTTAATAGTAGATACAGGGGAGGGAGTATAGCACTGTCATTATTTTGTGTTTTTTTGTTTGTTTGTTTTAGAGATTTTATTCATTTATTTGACAGAGAGAGATCACAAGTAGGCAGAGAGACACAGGCAGAGAGAGAGGAGGAAGCAGGCTCCCTGCTGAGCAGAGAGCCTGATGCAGGGCTTGATCCCAGGACCCTGAAATCATCACCTGAGCCAAAGGCAGAGGCTTAACCCACTGAACCACCCAGACGCCCCATAGCACTGTCATTCTTAATTAGCTCTGTACATAGTGGTTTCCAGTGGAAGATGAGTAATATTAGGAGACAGGGATGGGTTTTGGGATATCTATTCAGAGTGTGACACTGGGGAATCCATGAAGAGAATGAATATGGGAAGAGGTAATAAGCATTCTGATTAGCTTATAAAAATATTCAAGAATCCAGTTAATAGACTCAGTAATATAAGTGAAGAGACTCTCCAAAAGAAGTGGAACTGGCCGAGATTGGGAAGGCAAATAGATGATTAGGTACATGGGCTAGGACTCTGCTCTATGAATAGAAACTAGAAACAGGGAAAGGAGGAAGAATCAAAAAGGGACAAACTGGGCATTTTGGTTTGTTGTTGTTACTTTTTAAAATGGCTTAGTAGGCAGAGTGGTTTAACCTCTGGAAGAATGGATTTCAAGCATGGCTGACTTTGAGATAAAGACTGGGCCCCTCTGGACTGGAGTAAGATGGAGAGTGAGCGAAGTTTCACGCATAGTGTTAGATTATTAATAAGCGTATCAGTCTTCCCGTAGGCCATTAGCTAGAGAAAAGTCCAAATTTTTTATGTATTTTTGATATGTTATCCTTTATGAAAATATGAAAGTAGTCATTATTGGAAAGTCAGAATATTGGGGGATTATTAACAGATTTTTAAAATTATCCATGGAGAGCAGACTCATTGTTTTACAAGACTTGTGCACTTTTAATGTCATTATACTAGCTCTAGCCCTGTCTGAGTGCATGTTTTGAGAAAGAATGCTTGTTGTACGAAATATGCTTCTGTTATTATTCTGAACTGAAGCTATAAATAGAATAAGTGGGATATGAGTAGATTTATTATTTTTGTTTTTTCTAAGTTCACATCTGTCCTCCAACAAATTCAAATAATTGAAAGTGACAAGGACAGTCCAGTTCTTACAAGTGATCAATAATCATTAAGAAACTTCATTTTCTCTTCCTTTATCTTTTCAACCTTCTTCTTTTCTTATTCATTTTTCCTCCTTCATTCCTTATCCTTCTTTCTTTATCATCAATAACACTGTAGTCAAATATTGTATCTATCTGTCACTCAAAGTTCAGTACAGAAAATAGAAACCCTCCTACTTATTTCAGTCAGAAACGAATTTAATTCAGGGAAAGAAGAGTTAGCCACCTCCCCCCACTCAAAAAAAAAAAAAAAAAAAAAGCTAGCCACAGCTTTGGGAGGCAGGGAGATACTACAGTCAAGAGGCTATCATTTCACTAGTGATTTGAAATATTACCATCTAGTTCCAATCAGGAATACGAGAAGATGCTGCTGACACTACACCACCAAGACTGCTCAACAGTGCTTTTTGGTGCCCAGAAAGCTGGAAACTAGATGTTGAGTTTGGACACCACACTTCCTCACATCTCGTGATCTTGCTTGCAAGAGGAAACAGCAGCAGGAAACAGCTTTTGCCTCATGTCTGCTTTCCAAACCTTATATGTGTATGAACTATGAGTATACCTTACTTCATCTAGGCCCTATCTGTAAGAGAGTGTGGGAAGGTTTTTTTCAGCCATTTTATTATCTCCAAATTGAATGAAGTTGGACTGGAGTTTGGGAGAACCAAATCAAATGTCTCAGACAAGCTACTATAGTGATTTATGTTGACCTCCCAACTGTTTTCTATATTTGTCATTATTCATGGATTTTATTAAATCTATCTCTTATATTCTGCTTACCTTTCCCCTGACCCTGCTAAATCCCATTTCTACACTCTTGTGTAAGCACATTAGCCAGTATTGTACTTCTACATTGCTGTTACCTGGCCCATTTGCTATAACATTAACTCAACTTCTGGAGCACTTCCCTATAATTTAGAGAAGAAATATACTATAAGGTTAAAACCAGAACTTAAGTACATAAATAATTTTCTATAGGTCTAGAGAAAATTATTTTATTTCATCAGAATATGTCTTAAACAAGTGATATTTCTATCACTCATGCACCTAATCAAAATGCACAATTATTGAATGATAAATATGATCTAAGGTGGGTATAAAGAAAATGTCTTGAATTTTAACTGCTCCTAAATTGACTTTTTAAATTAGGAGATAATACATTTAGTAATCAGGCAAATTTTCTCTCATATATTTGGTACCACAGACCTTGAGTTTGTATTGCTTTAATTTTAAGCTAGCACAAATGGTAACACAAAATATCCACAGGCAAGAAACATTTACATTATAAAACCAATATCATTCATTCATCTAGTCATTTTAGTAGAATTTTATTTCCTCTGTGTATGCTTTCACTGTACACAGATATTGTCCTATGTTAGTGTTAAGAGTAAAACATGATTTCAAAATAAGAAATAAGATTATGTCCATCCCAATTATAATTCTAAAACAATTTTCCATTTATCTTTCAAGCTTAAAGTGAGATTAGTCTTCCATTGTATTATTTTGCTAAGTTTGACACTTCTATCAAGTATCACAATACCTTTTCCATCTGCTATCCTTGCCTCTAAAATAAAATGGGCTTGTAAAACTAGTTTTTAATTAGATAATCTATTAAAATGTCTGCTTTTCCTTTTGGATGAGTGTTTTTGCTCTGCTCAAAACATGTCCTGTTATCTGAGACTGTGAAGCTATGTTGTCCCCTGGTTCAGAATGCTGGACCCAAGAGTCTGATGTTGTGTTTACTGCATGAACAACAACTTAATTAAGTGTTGCTTTAGAAACATCACCAGAGCTTTGTTTCTGGTATTACACTCAGGCATGTATCACATTGTTTTGACACATGCATTGGGAGATTTGCTTTGTAGTTAGTCATGTTTTTGGAACACTACTAGTAAAAACAGAAGAAAAGAATAATTTTATTGGTAGAGCAAGGAAAAAGCTCTCAAGATGCAAAACATGACTATAAAAGACAGGATCAAGACCAGATTTTCTTCTGAGAACTTTCACGGTAAAACCAAATTTCCTCTTTTGACAATTAAATGTTTAAAAGCAAATGTTTTTATGGTTTTTTTGTAAAGATAAATAAAATCAAATGTACAAAGATTTCTTTCTTTTCTATATTCATATTTATCTCCCTAAGGCACATATTTTATACACCTAAGTAAATTCAACATTTTAATTTTAGGTTATTACTTATCATGATAAAACATCTTTAAAGTAGTATTTTTCTGTGACAAACCAGGAAGGGTTAAGGAAAAAATAATAATGCATGAATACATTTTCACACGCTCTTCTACAAAGAAGTAAACAATTTTTTTCTTCCTGATATGTTCTGAAAGCTCACGTAGAACTAAAAGGAATCAAATGTGTCACCCTCAAAGCACTAGAATATTTAACTCCACTATCATTGACCTCATAATGGGGATTGTAAAAATGAATACAATTTTTCAACAAAGACCCAAAAACTTGTCAAAGGAAGCTACCAACTAAATATAAAGGAGTGATTTCTTCAAAGGTGGCATGGCCTAGAATCTCTAGAAAAGATGGCCCAAATGAAGAGTGGGGGAAAGTGTCCCAGAAGGAAAACAGAGCTTTAAAGATCTATAAGATAAAGAAAGGAAACTAGTTATTTTCAAAAGTTTTCTCAAATTCTTTTTATATCAATAATTTTCCCTATTCTAGTCCAGTGATATATGGCAATGGTTAAACCTTGTTTACCTAAATGATATGTTAATATGAGTCCTTGAATCTTTTTTTTTTTAAAGATTTTATTTATTTATCTGACAGAGAGAGATCACAAGCAGCCAGAGAGGCAGGCAGAGAGAGAGGAGGAAGCAGGCTCCCCACTGAGCAGAGAGCCCGATGCGGGGCTCGATCCCGGGCTCGATCCCGGGCTCGATCCCAGGATCCTGAGATCATGACCTGAGCCGAAGGCAGCGGCTTAACCCACTGAGCCACCCAGGCGCCCCTGAGTCCTTGAATCTTAAGGTGCCCAACTGAAGCCATTTTGATATGCACCTGCAAGAGAGACACCTACATGGACAACTGTATTTAAACTGTTGTTTTTGACTTAATTCTTAATCAGTTCTGTTCAAAAATTCAATATATATTTGAGAAAGGCATTATGTTAAGATCTTTTATTCAAAATACAATTGCTTGTGTAAATTTATAAAAATGTTGGCATGTGTGTCTGTTTATATTTATATTTGCTATTGCATTATGAAATATCCCTGTGTTCTAAATGATCACTTTGTCTCATAATTTCAAAGACTGATATCACACTATATATTACTTGAAAATATTTTGCCAAAGTAGGAAAAACACAAATAACGGTAGCAATAGAACATTTTTCCAGAACATTATCAGAAAGTGCCCAAGAATTAAGCAAAGTTAAAAAACATATACCTACCAGTATCTATAGCTGAAATTAAGTAAGTTGACCAAAATTCTATCCCAAATGCCTATGACCCCAGAAATTTGATCCAAATTGCATTTATGTTTTAATGGACAGAAAAATTTCATGTTATGTAAACTATTTCAGAGCAAAAAAAAAAAAAAGTCTACTTTTTATCTTACAAACTTAGTATACCTTTAAGGTAATAATACTTAAAGTAGACATTAGAAACCAGTTCCATTGAATCACTTATTAAGCTATTGTCCCTCAAGTCCAAAGCCATCTTGCTATACATGTTTGTATTGTTGGAGCTTGTTTGCCTCTAAAAATGGCATTTCTTCTTTGTCAGCTGGCTACCTATCTGTTTTCAGCAATCAGTGGTGTCAGTAGGGAAACTGGCAGACAGGAGAGAGATGAGCTTGCTTCACTCTGGTTTGCTCACTGTCCATTTAGCATAATCTCACCAACAGTTTTTCACTTTAGCAAAAATAGATACTCCAAATTCCATATTTTTATTTTCTCCACTCTTCCAGAACCAGTTCCAACCATACTCCTCAGAAGTACCAAAACAAGATGGCCACTGCCCCCTTCTCGAGCTCTTTAGGTAGTCTCCTCCAAGCTCCTAGGTACAAGCAATCCCTCAGAGGTCTAGGTCTCAGCTCTGTGGGGCCCTCATACTATATTATAGGTTCTGATAACACCCATATCTTCCATTTCTTCCTCCTGCCCTAAGAGTGAACTACTTCCTTAATTGCGATCTCTCTTAATCTCCCTCTTCCACTCTCTCTTTCCCCCACTTACCTCTCGCAGTTTTTCTAGTGCCTGCATTATCAATTTCTTATATACAAGTATCTTTTAAAACTATCTGGTATGCTTTCTATTTTCCAGTCCAGACTATAATACATTCACTTATACAAACACCAATAAACAATTGTAAGTTGTTGCAAATTAAACTTATAGTATGAGATATTTAAAAAAATAAGTAAAAATATAAAAAAAAATAAGTAAAAGAGGTAAAGGAGGAAGAGCTGCTAATAAGAAGGAGAGAAAGAAGAAATCATTATCATATACAGAGTGTGTTTAAGAAGGGCTAGAGTGGGGGCGCCTGGGTGGCTCAGTGGGTTAAGCCTCTGCCTTCGGCTCAGGTCATGATCCTGGGATCCTGGGATCAAGCCCCGCATCGGGCTCTCTGCTCAGCAGGGAGCCTGCTTCCCTTCCTCTCTCTCTGCCTGCCTCTCTGCCTACTTGTGATCTTTCTCTGTCAAATAAATAAATAAAAATCTTAAAAAAAAAAAAAAGAAGGGCTAGAGTGATATTTTGATTTGTAATAAGACATATGTATTTGATCTTGGTCCCTCTTTCTGGAACAGAGTTCCTAAGAGCCTCCAGGATTTCCTAAGTGAGGAAAGCCACAAAGATGTCTTTCATTACATTCATACAGCACCTAAGGATGGGCCCAACCCTGTGATTAGAGGACTGGAGTTTTCAGTCCTAGTCCCCTGACCTTTGCATCTCTTCAATCTGGCTGCTCCTGAGTTATACCCTATTATAATAAACCAGGAATCTAGTAAATAGAATGCTTCTCTGTGTTCTGTGAGTTGCTCTAGCAAATTACACAAAACTAAGGAAGATGGGAGTCATTGGAACCTCCAATTTGTAGTCAGTTTGTCAAAAGCACAGGTAACAATCTAGGTTTGTGACTGGCTTCTGAAGCAGGGTGTAGGGTTAGAGCCTTATAGGACTGAACCCTTAAACAGTGGAATCTGATGCTATCTTTGTGTAGATAGTGTCAGAATTGAACTGAATTCTTGGACATGAGCAGGACATGAGCAGGTGTCTGAGAATTGCCTAGTCTTATGTGGGAAGGCTCCTCTACAGATATACTTTATAATTGGGTCCAGGAACCTCAAAGAGGTAAGATGGGTAAACAAAAACATATTAATTATTAATCATAAATTAAATGGAAAAAAAAGAACCCATCTGATTCTCTTAATAGACCCCAAAAATGTTCTGCTAAAATCAACAACCATGTTGTGAGAAAAAACCATCATGATTAAACTGATATTTTCTCATGCTAATAGCCAATATCATACAAAACAGGGAAACCTATGTACCATTCTGATAAACTCAAGAATAAGGCAATGATACACACTTTTATCACTATTGTTTGTCATTATTCTAGAATATAATCAGTGCAAGTAGCCATATGACCTGCTTAGGCCAATGAAACAAGGGTAAGTAACATAGCTACTTATACACTTACCTGTTTTTCTGAAAGTCAGTTCTTAATAATGGAAGCAATATTTAGACGTTGCTTTACATTTTCTTTTTAATCAGATTTGATCAGAATCAAGTCAATTTCAGAAAGAAGTAAAGCAAGTATATTTTTCCTTTTATTTTGGTCAACTTAATTACTGAAGTAAATACAAGAGGACAGAAAAAGAAGATATCTTAACGCCATCCAAAGTATATAAAAATAATATAATTGACATTAATGATAATTAAGTTAACAATAATTTAAGCAAACTTAGTCTTTGAAGATTTCCAGCCAGGACTATTAGAAATTCAAAAGAAATAAAGGTTACATGACAAACTAAAGCATAGAAATTTTTGCATATCTGATTCTGTTAAACTTGAATTTACAAATTAATGCTTTAATGTTCCTTAAGAAGTAGTACACAATCTATTTATAAAATCATAAATTTTTAAAAAATCATAAATATTAGATAAAAAGGGTTTTGCTTGATTACAAATGAGATTATTTTTAAGATATTGCTGTGGAGGGTTAGTTCACAAGTGATTATCAATACTTATAAAATGTGTCATTCAAGATTTTTACCTGATTAAGAAAATATGAGTCTGTACCTTTTGAATTCTTTCCCTAAAGTGTGGAAAGATTTGGGGACTAACCCTTACCTGATAAAAGTCTCCATTTGCAATACTTATGAAATTTTGTAACGGTTCTCATCTTTTATGATGGTGTCAGAATAGACTACATCATGTTATAATAGCAAACAACCTAAAAATCTCAGTGCCTGAAAACAAAGTTTTCATTCTTTTTTTTTTTTTTTTTTTTGTGCACACTGCTGTTGTTCTTTGCATGTCAAGTGCAGCTGTTTCTCATATGCTGGATATTTTACATATATATCTATACATATCTGTATATCCATGCACCAGAAGAAAAGACAAGTTGAAGAGTTGATCTTTGATGAGTATTTCCACCTAGAACTGATTCTTATGATTTCAGCTCAACTGTCATTGGCTTCAGGATGTCCTATAGCCAGCCTCATCTCTCCAAGGAGATGAGTGAGATCAGTAAGAAGAAAATCAGATTATCACCAAATAGTAGGAGTGTCTACCACAGGAATGTTTTGAATATATTTTTATTATAAGTAAATCAAATCAGAAAATCATTAATATTGTTTCTCATGGCACTCAACATATCATATCGTAACATGCGGTCATGGTCATATACCCACACACACATTCTCACTCCATATCCAAATCATGTAATTTACCCCGGAAGAATGCAATGCAGGGCCTCAGTTAACTGAACTTCAGTATAAATTTAAAAGCAACAGAATGCACAAGTCTTTTGATGAGATTACCTAATAATGTACCTAAAAAAGTATTTAATTCTAAGAAGAATCGTCTAAAGAGAGGGGGTCCAGAATAATGGAAAGTAGATTATCCACTCTGAGCCATGGCTCTTTCTGTAGTATCTGAAAGCACAGACTTCTCGTTTTCATTTCCAAAAACATCAGTGCATCAAACCAAGAAAAAAAATTTCCGTGTAGGGCACTGACATGTAGAGTAGTTTCATCGATCGCCGCCAGTCATGGAATTCTACAATGCACTACATCTTACACTCACCTGACCCCAAACCCGGAACTGTCTCAGATCTAATCTTAGCAGCAGCAGGTGTTTGGAGACCTTTATTTGGGACACTTCTCAATTTCTGTGTTTTGACAGTTCTGTTGCTATGAACAAACTCACATAAGATCCAGTTGCTTGTGAACAAGCCACCTCAACTTTGGACGTGTCTTGTGGTTTCTGACTCCTCATAACTCTGATTTCAGGTTAATTATGAATTCTGATGACTCGTAGCTTTAGTTTACTTCTAGCATTTGCGAACTCACTTCCTCTGCCATCTCAAGGTCTCTTTGTGTCTCTTCAGGTGTTATTTCCATAATGAAATCCTGATGCTTTTCTGTGTTGAATAGTTATGTTTATCAGAAGGATCTGACTTAACTAGCTAACTACATCATGCCCATTTGGGTAGAATCTTAATTTTAAGCCTCTTCAGGCAAAACTTATTAACCTAAATATCAGTTTCCTTTGAATCTGTGAGCCTGATGCTGGGCTCGATCCCAGGACCTTGAGATCATGACCTGAGCCAAAGGCAGAGGCTTAACCCACTGAACCACCCAGCTGCCCAAGATATACAATATTCTTAGGAAAAAGAACCATGAATAATTAATTATAAAAATTCTGCATGTTTTTTATATCTACATTTCTTTCTAATCTCTCCTAAATTTATCATTTATTGCTCTAATGCTCCACCTTACTATGAATATGGTCTCATACTTTTCAATTGACAACCACTTTTCTCTTACTCTTATAACTTGAAGAGGTCCTTGGAGGGCATAGATTATGTTGGATACAGGAATAAAATCCCACTGGGTAACGCATGTTTATAAGTTCTAAAGTACACTTTATTAGCATATAAATTGAAAATAGCAACTTTGATCACATTGTTTAATGAAAAACACCTCTTAGTACAAGTGAAAAACTATTTCCTTAATCCAGGTTGCTTAGAAAACAACAACAAAAACTACTTATGTGATTACTGCAAAAAGTGACAGGACACAGAAAATCAAAGTGATGGCTGAACCAATCAACCTTTAGAAAAAATCTTATGTTAACTCTGGGCGAGTAAATAGCTGGAAACATGTGTAGACAGAAACCCTTCCAATAACGTTCCTAATGTCAAGGTCTCTTGGGCAATAAAGACTTGCCTGTGATGAAGTCTATTAGGCAGCAACCTTATTAAACATGGCACACACAATTAGCTCTGGGTGACTACCTCCAGGATTCTCTCCTGTGACAATGCAACGAATCTTCATTTTTCCAATAAAAACTGATACAACTTTGATCAAACCTTCTAAACTTCAATTTCCCTGGGTTAAAAATATTCCTAGAAATATTTTTTGAAACCCAACATCATATAGACATCCTTTTATTTTTCTTCTCATATGTTGCATTTTTAGTCTGTGTGCAAATGTTGTAATTAAAGAATGAACTATTTCATGATGGTTTATCACTGAGTTCTACTGTTTTTATAATTATACCATGCAAATATTATGTCAAGTTGCAGAAAAAATATTCAACAAACTCATATTGCTATATACATTCTTATTCACATGTTTTGAGAGTACACATCAACTTAATAAAACAATTTTAATTGGGAAGGACATCTCACTATTCTTGACCACTGAATGATTATGAAGAGAGAGAATAAACATGTTACTGATTTTGAAAAGGTGAACAACCAAAGAGGTACTGGTTTATAGATGAGAGTTCTCTACAAGAGCAACATAAAAAAATTGACAAAAGTAAGTAATAATATATAATAATCTAAAGAATTTTTGTGACTGAAAAACAAAACGCATAGTTTGAGGATAATATGTACTGTTATTTAAACACTGAAAGGTAAAAAGTATGCCAAGTAGTAATAAATGGGAGACATCAGTTTTCCATAAAGAGTTCTAATCCTGCCTGGGGATAAGAAAGAGCCACATAATAGAGGTATAAAAAATATGATTGCTTATTTTAACAAAATTATTTTAGACATCTAAGTGAAAGAATTATACTGGAGGATCTCAAAAATACTGTTTTACTTTCCCATTGTGGCTTTAACAAATTAGTGCAAATTTTGTGGCTTAAACAACATAGATACATTATCTCACAGTTCTGGTATTCTGAAGTTCTCCAGAAAAGGGTCTCACTGGCTAAAATGAAGATGTCAGTAGAACTGTATTCTTTTTTTTTTTTTTTTTGAATACTCCATCAAATAAAACTTTAATACTATATTTAGTAGTACTTCCTCAAGACTTTTTCCCAGTATTTTCTTTAATAGTTTTTTTTATTTTATTTTTTCAGTGTTCCAAGATTCATTATTTATGCACCATACCCAGTGCTCCATGCAATATGTGCCCTTCTTAATACCCACCATCAAGCTCACCCATCCCTCCACCTCACCCTCCAAAACCCTCAGTTTGTTTTTCAGAGTCCACAGTCTCTCATGGTTCATCTCCCCCTCCAATTTTCCCCAATTCACTTTTCCTTTCCTTCTCCTAATGTCCTCCATGTTATTCCTTATGCTCCACAAGTAAGTGAATCCATATAATTGACTTTCTCTGCTTGACTTATTTCACTCAGCATAATCTCCTTTAGTCCCGTCCATGTTGATACAAAAGTTGGGTATTTATCCTTTCTGATGGCTGCCTTACATTCCATTGTATATAAGGACCATATCTTCTTTATCCTTTCGTCTGTTGAAGGGCATCTTGGCTTTTTCCATAGCTTTGTGATTGTGGACATTGCTGCTATGAACATTGGGGTACATATGGCCCATCTTTTCACTACATCTGTATCAAGTGTTGGAGAGGATGTGGAGAAAGGGGAACCCTCTTACACTGTTGGGAATGAAAGTTGGTGCAGCCACTTTGGAAAACAGTGTGGAGATTCCTCAAAAATCAAAAATAGAGCTACTCTGTGACCCTGAAATTTCACTATTGGGTATTTGCCCCAAAGAACTATATTCTTTTGTGGGGGCTCTAAGAGAAACTCCACTCCCCTGGCTTTCCAACTTCTAAAGGCTGCCTGTATTCTGTGGCTCATGGTAAGCTGTCAATATACCAGCAACATTTGCCCTGAGGATTGTTCAGAATCTTTGTTATAGCCTTTAACATAGAATTATGTTTAGATCAATCCAGTTTTTACCCAATTCATAGATCATATACAAATACTTCTTCTTAAGGAGGTTCTTGGACTTCTCTGACCCATCTTCATACAGAGAACATATGAACTTACATATTCAGTTAAAATTTTAATTAAGGTCTTCAATGTTGATGATAAAAATTGTCTCCTAACTCTTATTTGACTTATTTCCTTACAAATATCATCTTATATAATTGTACAAGTTATCTTCACTTTAGATTTATAATTCATAATTCACCATAGCTTTTAACTGTATTTGAGGTCCTATCAAAGCCTCAGTGGAGAAAATCATTTACACTATATTTTAAAATCATATTTACAAAGGTGTATTTCAATATTGTTTTCTGAACTTTGATTGAAGTTCACTAAATTAAAAAGTCTATAATTTCTTCTTTATTTGTTCTAAATCATTCTTCAGGGTACTATGTATTTTAAGGAATAGCAAATTCTAAACCTTAAACTTGCAGACACTGTGTTTAGTATAAACAATATTTTTATATTTCTAAAATATACATAAATGCATATTATATATGTATCTCAACATTTGAGAGGCTCTATATATATAGTAACTATATATATATATATATATATACACATTTATATATAAACCTATAAATCTAAATATAGAAACATTCATATGCTTTTAGGCAAGACTCTGTCCATATCTGCACAGGGCATAACACCCAGCTATTTCAAAACAAGCTGCATTAAGCATTTGTGTTATCTAATTGACTCTTGAAAGCATTTGTGTTTTCCTTCCCTTATATATATCTAAATGTTATTTCTCACATTGAATTTTTCTCAGTACTTGGAACTACTAAAACTTTGTCTTTTCTAAGGAGCTTCTATTTTTTTCTCTATATCAGTGTCTTCCAAATGTTTACTACATCATTAAAATTCTTTTCTGAACCATGTCTAGACATGTATATCTTTTATTAACACTGCTCTAATATATTACATATAACATAAAGCACACAGAAAATGAACATAGAAATGTGGATGAGTTAAAAATGTAATTAGAAATGCTAATATTTTATAGCATCACACTATGAAGATCATTATTCTGGATACTATCATTTTATTTCTTATACATGACTTGTGAGAAACCTAGAGGCAGTGGTGATGCCAAATGAAAGAAACTTTACTGACTTGATGTTGGCAACATCAGTTTTTTGCCTTAATCCTCATTTTCTCAAGTTCTACTTTTTATTTGATAAAACGTTCCTTTATATGTGTTTTCATAACCTTTTTGGGAAAAAGTACTACAAAATAATTGTGCAATCTCTTGGATAGAGTATCAACATATCATGGAATATTGAGCTCAAAGAGCAATTAGGTAAACACTGTAATTGTACAGATAAGTAAAATAAGGCTTGCGAATTTTAAATATGTTCTCAAAGTCAGGATCCTTTCTATGTGTCACATCAGACTTAGTATAATGTTTTAATTTCCTTAGCATTTCCAATAGGATCTTTACAAAGTGATTGATACTTTAGGAGTACTGTTTAGAATGGACTCAAATTTTAAAAGACTTCACAACTTCCAAAACTTAATAGAATTTTATTTTTTTTAAGTATTCCACTGAGGAAACACATAGTTGCCCTGGCCAGAACTTCCCAAGCCACAATGCTCCATATTTACAATAGTGTACTTTAATGGTTCTTCCACAGGGTCACATATTACTACCATCATCTCAGGAGGACTCTTCAAACTTAAAATGCCAGGGTTAATCTCATCACAACAATCCCTTGTTTGGGGCACCTGGTGGCTCAGTTGGTTAAGCGTCTGACTTTATTTTGACTCAGGTCATGATGCACAAGGTCCGGAGCCTGGGCCCTGTGTTGGTGTCTGCACTCAGCATGAAGTCTGCTTGAGATTCTCTCTCTCCCTCTCCCCCTGCTCCCACTGGCTCTCTCACTTTCAAATAGATAAATGAAATCTTAAAAAAGGAAAAAAAAAAAAAAAGAAAGAAAAAGAAAAAGGAATTCCTTGTTGCAGGCTTTTGACATGGGAAAATAAATGGCAAAAAAAGGAAAGCATCTCAGAGCAATGTAAAGATATTTCTTCTTAAGAATCAACCGTAGGGGCGCCTGGGTAGTTCATTAAGCATCTGCCTTAGGCTCAGGGCATGATCCCAAGGTCCAGGAACCAAGCCCCACATAGGGCTCCCTCCTCTGCGGGGAGCCTGTTTCTTCCTCTCCCACTCTCCCTGCTATGTTCCCTCTCTTGCTGTGTCTCTCTCTCCCAAATAAATAAATAAAATCTTAAAAAAAGGGGGGGGGGAATCAATTGCATACAAAGATGAGAGGTAAGGACTAAGAAGATAAAATTCAAATTGGTGAAATTTAAAGCCTCATCCTTAATTAAAGTAATTGTAAACATCGGCAGTCTTAGGTGTCTGGTTGTACCTAAAGAGGCCTCCATCTTCCTTCATTTCTGAACACTTAGGTGGCTTTGCTTTGATTATCAAATCTTCAGTTGAATAATAATTTAGAAAGCAACTATGTCTATCATAATCACTTTAAATGAGCCAAGGTTTTATGAAATCTAAAATGTGATAGCAATATTGGCTTAAGGCCTAATATAACCCTAATATATGTGCAGTCACAACTGGTCTTCTTTGTGTTTCTGAACCTGGGTGATATGTTTGTTTGTTTTTCTAGAGGCTGAGAACTTGAATAGGGAGCTGAAGGAATAAACCCTGTGTGTTCATGATACCTAAACAACTTAATTGGTGTGATTCACAAAACGAGATATAGAAATGGAAATGAATAACAATACAATTTTGTACAGTTCTTTTCATCTTCTAATCACTGCCAAAACAATGAAGCATAACTGCACTTACATAGACAAATAAATAAGAGATAAATTGATAAATTTGGATTATGATGCCATTGCAAAAATTACTAAAATGATGAAAATTCATTTTCTTGGTTTGGACAAATCTGGTAGTTATATTAAAATATGCACTAGGAAACATTTTCAAAGCCTTTATGGTATCTTATGCTTCTACACGTTCTGGTTTTGAGAGGGAGAATTGCCCTGGAGAAGAAATCCTTCAGAAAGAAGAAGAGAGGGAACACAAGGACTCAGAAAAAATAAAAAAAAATAAATAAATAAAAAGAAAAAAAAAGTTTGCAACTGCAGAGAATGATTAGTACAAGGAAAAGGAGGAGGAGACATCTGTTGGTGAAATGATTTTTAGAGATAATTAAGTGCATTCATCCAGAAATAACACATATTATACATCGTTTGCAGGCACACATGGCTTTACTAAAAACAAGAGAGACTTTGAAAGGCCCACAAAAAGAATCAGCAGCTTTGAACCGATGTCACCAGAATGTCAGCCCTCCCTGTGTGCCCCACCTCAGCCTTCCTAAATGCCTTTCAGTCTCCAGAATAGATTTTATTACAGGGTATATATATACTATTTACAGAAGTAAGGTTTTCAGGGAGTATTGTCAGAAAATTATCACTTGGGGGCGCCTGGGTGGCTCAGTGGGTTAAGCTGCTGCCTTCGGCTCAGGTCATGATCTCAGGATCCTGGGATCGAGTCCCACATCGGGCTCTCTGTTCAGCGAGAAGCCTGCTTCCCTCACTCTCTCTCTCTCTCTGCCTGCCTCTCCATCTACTTGTGATCTCTCTCTGTCAAATAAATAAATAAAATCTTAAAAAAAAAAAAAAGAAAAGTATCACTTGGTCCTCGTGTTTCTTAAGTAGCTTAGATTAATATCCTATTTCAATCTCCTGGAATTTAATTGAATTTCTGGACATCTCAAAAGTCCATGTGTAAAGAATATTAGCGTTCCAATCCAATAAATGGATGCAGCCTTTTTTTTCTTATGCACAGAACAAAGCAATTGACCTGACAGTGATGACTATTTCAAGCACTTAATAAAAATTAACCTCAAAAATAAAATTTAGATTTTGCTTGATATTTGCTTATTTAATCTTCTTCCATAATAGAATTTAGGCTGCATATTTTTGTATGTGATGCCTTTTTGTGAGCTTTAAATACATTCTTTAAAGCACTAAATGATGGGCCTTGAAATGTAGTTAAAAAAATAAGAACAAGGTAAAAGATCTTTAGGAACATGCTTGGTTTTTAAATAGAAATTAATTTGAAAGTTTTAGATCAAGATATACATATATTAATTATAGTAATTTCCTTCCATCAATTGAGATTAACCATAACAATAAAATAGTTGGTATTTTTACATAAATTATTTGACACTTAAACCTTGGACCTCTCTCAACTCCTCTACCATGTTTATCACCAGGCACTTCAGCATATAAAACTGTAGTAATTCTTTAAGAACTAACCCCAATGCATTCTAATTCTCTTTTAATTGGGACGCTTTCAGCTCCGTGTCACTCCTCCTCCACCAAATAAAATAAGTTTTTAAATAATAAAAATATGATACTGCACATAATGAAAAATCACAAGGTAAGATGCTTCCATGCTTGATAAATTCCTTAGTTCAAATCATCAAGGATCCCATTTCTCTGGATTCGCCTTTCTAGCAGGCCATCTCCTTGTAGTGTTAGCAAACCTCAAGACTCAGAGACGTTGCCGTTGTTCCAAGTGTGGAAGGGAGATGACACTTTTAAAAAAGCAGATGAGAAAAGACATGCCTCTCCTTAAGTTTTTTGTTTGTTTGTTGTTTGTTTTTTGTTTTTTTGTTATTTGTTTTGTTTTTTTTTTTAATGAGTGAGAACAACTTTCTCAGATGTGTCTAGCATGGTCCTATCTGAGTGGCTAGAATCATGTCACATGGCTATTCACATGCCTATGTCTGGAGAGCTAGAATTACCATGATTTCTTAGGCTTAGACTCACCAAGATCAGCTACCATATGGCTTTCTGCTACCTGGACAATATAAGAATTCTAACAACAAAGACAAAGGGGATGTTGGTGCTACTGGATTAGCACCATGTGTCTCACACACACTTTAATTACTTATCCCACATCTGTTGCAACAATCACTCTTCCCCTTGAACTACATGTATTTTTGTAAGAGTCTTAGATTCATTTATAGAATACAAGTACCATAAAGAAGAGACCACATCGGAAAGCTTTTTTGCTCTACATTTTGCTTGATGGAGTGGTTTAATTATAATAGATATTCAATAAAACTCTTTTGAATGAATGAATAAATTTATAAGGCTTTGTCTGGCATGTGGTTTTTATTTGCACAAGTTTATTCTTAGCTGTGACTAAATAGATTTTTTTTTTCTTGACTTGATAAAATGTTTCCTGAAATATATTTTTGGAATGCTTGTTCCTGAGAAGAAACCTTTTAGGTGTAGGAAAGGAAGTATAAATACAATTTGTTTCTTATAAAAATCAAAGAGATATTTTTAAATTATACATTTTACAAAATAAAGCACAAGAATTTAAACAAAGATGGAAATGGTAATCCATTTTAATAATGCATTCTCTAAATAAAGTAAATCTGCAATAATTTTGAATTAACTGCTGTGATGCAATTTGGTGCAAAATTTTCCAGCAATAATGTAAACACCAAATGTTGGGGAATGACTTTTGAGTTCTGTTATTTGTCATTAAACAAAGCAGGATAATGTGCTTGAAACAAAAGTGAATCTCATATTTTGTGTGCACCCTATTACAAAGAATTCAAACATGGAACAAAAAAATAATCCAGGATGTCCTACTCATTTTCACCATTCTGGTTCAGGGGGTCATTTCTCTAACTCGGACTTTTACCTCAGTTGTCTACTATATTGATCTTTAACATGCAGATCCAGTCCTATCAACTTCTGACATGGCATGTGCTGACAACGTTGTCTAGAGAATTAAATACAAATGCAATGATCTGGTAATGGAGCCACTTCCTAAAAGAAACTCAACTTAGTTTTTCCTATTTTCTTTTTGCGATATTTACACACAACTTATTCTCCAGTTTAAGTGTATGTTTACAGTTTCCTAAACACAGTCTCCACCCTTTCCAACTATCACTATTCACACTTTTTTCAAGATCTATTGAAGCTCTTCTATTCATTTGGTAAGCATTTCATTATATCTCTATTGTCATGTAATGTTTCCATTGAATTAATACACTCTTGTTAATATTTCTTACAATCCACAGTTATTATTGAATGGTGTCCTCCCCAAAAAAAGGTATGTTGAAGTTGTATCTCAAATGTGACTTTATTGGGAAATAAGACCTTCACAGATGTAACTAAATTAGGATGAGATCATACTGGAGTAGAGTAGATGCCGAATCCAATATGACTGGTGCCCGTATAATGAAAGACACAGAGACACATGCAGAGAACTCCAAGTGAGGACAAAGGCTGAGCTTGGATTTACGCAAATGCAAGCAAAGAAACACAGAAGTTTGCAGCAACCATAAGAAAAGTCAAGGAAGGGTTCTTCTACAGGCTTCAAAGGGAGCATGGCCCTGCGAACACCTTGACTTCAGGCTTCTAGACTCCATAGAGTTGTGAGACAACAAAATTCTGTTAAGTGTGTGTTGCTTCTTTAAGGAAAGCTTAGGAAACTTAACACAGCCACTCAGTCAATTGTTATAAGCATTATCTTATAATAGCTAGATGAATATGACTTCCCTTTTTCTCCCTTCTCTATCGATCCTATTAGTTCAACAGACTAATATAAACTTGGCCCTCCTCCCATCATAAGCCACATAAAGCAAGAATTTTATTTTACCTTTAAATGTCCTACTCATTCTGTAAACCCCTTCAGTGACTTAACAATAATTGTTGCCTAATTAAAAATAAATTGCAACATTCTGAAACAATATTATGATTTAACTCTCTTCTTAAGTGAGTGGAAATGCTTCAGGCAAATACCTAAAATTATTGATGAAGTAATCCTGATTTCTTACATTTTTCTACAAGCCATCTGGCACACAAAAGCATTTGCCTCCTGACAAATAGTTTCAAGGATCTCCTAACTTAAAACATACAGATGCAAAGACAAATTTTCAGTCAATTTTATAGATATAAGTTAACATTTAGTGACCTTAAAGCACATTCTATTTTAACATTGAGAACGTATGCATGACTGGAGCAAATGGGGAATTGAGAAACAGTTAAATATATATACACACACACACATAGATAGAGATAGAATTTGAACCTATATAAATCACTCAACATGAGGAATTATCATCTCATGACTAATCTTTTCTTTGACCCACAATTTCCCTCACAACCTAGGGGATTATAAAAACATAAACTTTTTATTTTCTCTCATCAATCCCTCATCCTGTATCCAGTACTTTCTTGGCCCTCCCCCCCAGATACCTAAATATCATTTCTAGTAGGTTATCTTAGAATATCCATATAAGAATATTTCTGATTTATCTATTTTAGAAGATGTATATGAGAATAGTCAGAGATAAGACTTGAAAGGCAGGAATTAGGGAAAAATTTGAATATCAGCTGAATTTAATATGTTCTATGTTGAGAGACATAGTATGGAAAACGGTGCTGGGTTTTTATTTAGTTATTAGTATACAAACAGCTCTAGTTAATATGTGTAAAATGAAAAACTGAAAATCAGGGGACGCCTGGTTGGCTCAGTTGGTTAAACAGCTGCCTTTGGTTCAGGTCATGATATCAGAATCCGCGGATCAAGTTCCACACTGGGCTCCTTGCTCAAGGGGGAGTTTGCGTGTCCCTTTGACCCTCTCCCTTCTCATGTTTTTTCTCTCTCTCACTCTCTTTCTCAAAAAATAAATAAATAAAACCTTTAAAAAAAAAAGAAAAGAAAAACTAAAAAACATTAAAAAATGTATCTGTCATCAGTTTCAGTGAAAAAGACTAGGAATTCAGGGTTGACATAGGTGTGAAGAGGTGAGCAGTAGCAGTGGTGGGATTTGACAGGAGAGAATGAATGTTGCAGGACAACACTTTGAGCATCTAGCCTCTCCTTGTCAACAAGCTGCTCTTGAATGGGAAAAATTAGTGCCGCACAGGCAAAGTGTCTCACAGGTTTGAACTATTCAGGCACTGTGAAAGAGATGACTGATATTTGGTAAAAGAAGGCATTATATAAAATTCTTCATTTCCAATTCATTCATTTAAAATACATTTACTATTTGCTTAATATACAGTTACTGTTCTAAATTCTGAACTCAACAATAATTTAAAAATTAAATCTTAATTAAAACATTAAAATTAATTTGGTTTTTTAAAAGACTGATTCATGGTTCACACTCTCATGAGGAAAACAGATTTCAAACAAGTAATTAAAGATGTGTAATGGGACATCGAGGTGGCTCAGATGGTTAAACAATCAATTCTTGATTTCAGCTCAGGACATGATCTCAGGGTTGTAGGATCGAGCTCCCTGCCTGGCTCCACGCTGGGCCTGGAGACTGCTTAAGATTCTTTCTCCATCTCCCTCCACCCCTTTTCCCTCTCTCACTGTCTAAAAAAAAAAAAAAAGCAATAATAGAAAAGATGTGTAATGAAAAGAAGAATCAAGACAAATGAGCAAAACAAAGGTATAGATGGTGAATTTGGAGAAAACTATTTTACTTAGGGTGATGAATAGCCTCTCTGAAGAGATACACTTGGACAGAGATAGAAATGACCAGAAGAGTGAGTCATACCCTCTGAAGGACAAGCTTTCCATGTAGCAGGAATAGTGAGTACAGGCCATGAAGTAAATCTCTAACTGTAAAAAGAACAACAGAAATGAAGAAGGAAGCGCAGAGTGATGAGGTTGGAGGCCTTCTTAAGGTAGATTAGAGAAGGTTATGTAGACCCTGATAAGGAGTTTGGTTTCATTCTAAAAGTTTTGGAGGCCATTTGTGGGGTTTAGGACAGTTGAGTGACATGAACTAATCTTATGTTTTATAAGATCACACAGACGACCTCCTAAAGGGTTGACTTCAAGGGAAATGTGAGGATACAAGCAAAAAGACAAGTTAGGGGCTCTGACAGCAATTCAGAAAGATAGAAAGGGTGTTTTAAATGGATGATTAGTTATTGGCTAGATTCCAGTTGTATTTTGAAGGAAAGTAATTAAAAAAATCCTAATGGATAAGGGTTGGAGGCAAAGAGAGACCTCAAGTTTGATCATTAAGATAGGGAAGACCAAGACTGGAAGAGTTTTTTAAGAAAAATAATTTTTTGGTCATATTAATATTGAGAACCCTATCCAGATAGAATTGTCACTTAAACTATAGGGACATATAGAATTAGAACTCAGGGGAGGAACTGAGGTTGAAGACAAAAGCTTGGATTCCCGAGCATACTGAGTGCCTTTATAAATATATAAGCCATAGTGCTATAGGCTTGGATTATATTTCTTGTTATCACGGTATTGATTTAATAATGGCAATAAGATCATTAATTTTGGGGTGCCTGGGTGGCTCAGTTGGTTAAGCAACTGCCATTGGCTCAGGTCATGATCCCAGAGTCCTGGGATCCAGTCTTGCATCAGGCTCCCAGCTCCGTGGGGAGTCTGAACTTTTCCCCTCTCATGCTCTCTCACAGTCTCTCTCTCTCTGTCTCTCAAGTAAATAAATAAAATCTTCAAAAAAAATTTAATTTTCTTCTACATAAAAAGTATACTGATATGTTTTTTCTTTTAAAAATACTTACTGAGGGTGCCTGGGGGACTTAGTTGGTGGAGTGACCAACTCCTGGTTTTAGCTCAGATGGTGATCTCATGGGTGGTAAGATCAAGCACCAGGTGAGGCTCCATGCTCAGTGGGGAGTCTGCTTGAAAATCCTTCCTCTCTGCTGCTCTGCCCACTAACAAACACTGTCCCTTTCTGTCTCTCTCTAAAATAAGTAAATAAATCTTAAAAATAAAATAAATACACTTATTTATAAAATAAATCTAGACAATTCTGTCCTTGTACAAAGATGTTTGAAGCTCTTGAACCCCTTTTATATTTTTCCTCTTTGAAAAACATAAACAGGTTCATGGTGAAATATTGAAAGAAAAATTAAAATGTGTTTTACAAATAAGTTATCATTTTCACATAACACATACTTAGTAAATACTCTTGTATTAGATTAAATTTATAAACAAGGATTAAACATTATTATTTAAAAGATTATTAAGAAAATTTAGGCAATTAATTAAATTCCTATCTACAATATACTCAGACCCAATTCCTAAATATTCAAAATTTTTAAGTCAATAATTTTTCAGGTAGTGAGCATCAGAATTACTTGAGGAGTGATTTTACAAGCCCATACACAAATCTCACTTCCTCAAATTGAATTTAGACTCAGGGTATAAGTGTATGTCTAGGATATGTGTACTAGGGAAAAGATAGATGCACTGTAGTTCAGAATCCCTGACATAGCAAAAGGGGTTGCATGGGCTCTGCTGACTTTAATCCCTCTGACTCACTTTTCTCTTTCTTCTTCTCTTTTTTTTTTTTTTTTTTTTTTTAAGATTTATTTATTTACTCGGGGGAGAAGGGCAGATGGAGAGAATTTTCAAGCAGGACCCCACTGGGCACAGAGCCCAAAGCAGGGCTCCATCCAACAACCCTGAGATTAAGACCTGAGCCAAAACCAAGAGTTGGACGTTCAACCCTCTATGCCACCAAGGCACTGTCTTCTAACCAAACTCTAACTTCACATATAAACCTTCTATAGATAAACTAATTCATCTGTTAAGTCGATGTAAAGCTTTATCTTATACTGTGTCAGACTCTTTGAAATGATTTTGGATTATGTATGGTTTTATTGGTTAATTTATAGGTTACAATGTTTTCCTTTTATTTTAAATAACTGAACAATCTCTTAACATTGCCCCTTGTTCACTATTCTTAACAATTTCTATTTTTTTTCTAAATGATATAATTTTTTTCATTGGTCTCTAGTCCATCTCCAGACAGTTAGACATTTAAGTTAGCTTCCACTTATTTTTAAAATTTGCATTAAGAATCCCCATCTAGGGGCACCTGGGTGCTCAGTGGGCTAAAGCCTCTGCCTTCATCTCAGGCTGCTCGGCAGGGAGCCTGCTTCTCCCTCTCTCTCTGCCTGCCTCTCTGCCTACTTGTGATCTCTGCCTGTCAAATAAATAAGTAAACTCTAAAAGAAAAAAAAAAAAAAAGAATCCCCATCTATATGCATGATATATACCAGTTTCTTATTTCCTAAAATTCTGCCCTTCTGCTATGTATAACTGGCCATTAACTTAATTTAAAAACTTCAGTGTCACTGGAAAGGGATAGTTTTATTTCAGAATACATACTATATGCTCAGATATGGTCAAAATATATTTTTTATATTTTCTGAATTTAAAGTCTAAACTTTCATAAACAATAGTAAAATCCTTTTGTGTTTTTACACTTAAGATTTTGTTTTTGTTCTGGAAATCTATTCCGTATTATACAAAAAGTTTTTATATGCTGCACTGTTCCCTTGACAAATTCCCACTGAATTCCCTGCACTGATAACCAAAGAGTTGTTTGTTTATGAAACAAATTTATACTATGAAATGGAGCATACAGTGGAGAAAGTGAGGTTAATTTTACTTTGGATTTTTAACATCATTTTTTTGACAATTGCAAAATTTCTCAATGCCAAATCTATAAAAATGTTAATTTATCCAAGTTTAGGAACATAAATACTTAGTTAATGAATGTTGAGATTTACTTATATTCTTTTCCATACCTAAATGTTTATTTCCATTATTCTGAAAATGATGCAAAAACTTTTGAGAAGCACACTGAAGAAACCATTTAGAGGGTAAATGATCACCTATTAAATATATTAATGTGAAGAATCAAAATGGCCCCTTTAGAGAAAATGGAGACAAGGGAGAGCCAATTGGAGTTCTAGGGTTCAGCCAATTGGAGTTCTAGCCAACTGGAGTTCTAGATAATTTTAATAATTATATGTATCAGAGTAGCTGGGATATTACATTAAGATTTTATTTTTTTTAATTTTAAAAAATTTATTTTTAAATAAAATATATTTTTATTATTAAAATTATTTTTAAGGGACACCTGGGTGGCTCATTTGGTGAAGCGGCTGCCTTTGGCTCAGGTCATGATCCTAGCAACCTGGGATCGAGTCCCACATCGGGCTCCTTGCTCGGCAGGGAGCCTGCTTCACCCTCTGCCTCTGCCTGCCACTCTGTCTGCCTGTGCTTGCTCTCTCTTCTCTAATAAATAAATAAAATCTTTTAAAAATTATTAAAATTATATTTAAAAAATAAAAATTTTAAAAATTTTAAAAATTTAAAATTAAAAAAAGATTTATTTATCTTTATTTTAGAGACATAGAGAGAGAGAGAGAGCTTGCAAGGGGAGAGGGGTAAAGGGAGAAGGAAAGAATCTCCAGCAGATTCCCCCTGAGTGGGGTGTATAGCATGGGGTTTGATCAGTGTATCTATCTCTCTTTCTAGCTCTTACACCTTAGAAGATATTTCAGATGGCCAAAACTTTAGAATAAAATTCTCTGTACATTAAGAAAACTTCAGGGGCACCTGGGTGTCTCAGTTGGTTAAGGTTCTAACTTTTGGTTTTGGCTCAGGTCAAGATCTCATGGGTCCTGGGACTGAACTTTATATGGGGCTCTGCACTCAGCCAGGAGTCTGCTTGAAGATTCTCTCCCTCTGCCTGTGTCCCTCCCCCATGCATGGCCTCTCTCTAATAAGAAAATAAATCTTTGGTTGGGGGGGAAACAACAACTCTAGTAGCCAAATGTTAGGTTGATTTTTTTTTTCATCCAGCTAGCTAATTTAACAGCAAAAATGAACTGTTATATGAATCAAGATTTTAACTCTATACCAAATCAGTGATGGATTTAAATCATTGGTCTAGTGTAAGTTTCTCAACTAATTACAAAGGAACTTCTCGGGTAATTGATATTTGGTGCTTTACTTCTCAGGGTTTTTGGTTGCAAACATTTAAAGACAACTTTAGTTAATGTACAAGAAAAGATAATTAATTAAATTGATGTCAAGAAAGTCATAGATGCAGTGAGTGGCAGTGAGTGAAAAACCATGCTGGGTCATAAACTTACCATAGGAATGGTCTCTGAGGTCTACAGACACTTACCCCGTGCCCCATAGGCTTAACCCAACAGTAATGTTGTGAATATACAGCTTTTCTACTGCGATAGTTACAGAGCCTTAAACACTGGAGTCACCACATATACTACCCAACTGAAAGTACATATTGTAAATCTGCGGTGGAATACAGAACTGTCAGTTTGCTTCTCAGATATCAAAGGTGTTTAAATATGGGCTGAATATAATTATAAATGTGTTAGGGTCAATACAAAGAAAACCTACCAATTATCTGAAAAAGAAGAATTTAACGTAAACTATTACTAGAAAAAAGTGGTTGCTAAAAGTAGTAGAAGAGAACTCTAAAAGATATAGATATAAATAGCAATATATTTATACAGCAAATGTATAGACTTCCATTTTCCAGTTCTGTATTAAGGAGCTGGGAAGTCTCCATTCTGTCTTAACAACAAGTAAAAAACTAAATAGACTGAAAAATCAACTCTTCATGAATATATAAAATATCCTATGTGGAGGACATAGGGAAAATTGCTATTCCAAGACAGGAGAGAGAAGCAAATATAAAGAAGTCATGGCCACCAGTGCCAATACTCCCAATGGAAACCTCCCCTGGAACAAATACTGGCAGGAAAACCTGGTTTGTAATCAATGAATTTTTAGATGCTCTCTTTGACAAGTTTCAGAGTTAGGGGACCCAATCATAGGGATTCCCCAAAATACTGTTGAGATTTATCTCCAGGAATTCTAACAAGATTCTCACGGGAAGTACCAGAGACAACTTCCTTCCGGTTTCTGTCAGTTGGAGGGGAAAAGGAAGCATTTTAATTCCCCAGAGCACTGTGTTCTTAACAATGCCTTTCCTCTGGAGAAACTAGTTAACCAGAGCCTAACCTGCTGGGAGAGTATCAGAGCACTAACTCACCTGGGGAACAGGAAATACCCAATTCCATCTGGCTCTAGCCTTCTACATGGGAGAACAGAAATAACACTTCAGCCCACTCTAGCCATTCTGTCCCACCTAAACAGGAGAAACAAACAAGCAAACAACAGCAAAGAAAACCTGAGAAACTCTTGTCTAGATCCCAGTCTGGAGGAAGAAGCTGGCTTAAAGATTGAGACTTAATCATGGAACAACAGAACACTCCCCTTCCCCCTACACCTCACCATCACATTACCAAAAGCCCATGTACAACAGTTTCTCTTAGCTGAGAATAAGAAAATGTCTTCAGGCTGTTAATAACTCTCACTGAAAGATGTGCAGTCCTGGCTGTCCGGAACACCAGGAGTGAGGAAATCATGTTCAGGGTACTGACAAAACTCCCTGGAGGGTACGGACCACAGGATTCCCCAAGCACTCATCTCCCACAGAAGTCACCTGTGAGGGTGTCAGCAAAACACATGAAGAAGCTTCTCCATAAAATGACAGTGAAACTTGTTAAAGGGTAATTACCAGTGTGTCTGCCATGTTGTGCTAACAAGGATACTGCTTGTTCAGATGCTGAAAGTGCACTGGATGTTGAGAACCACTGGGTCTTCTTCAGACCACTGGAAGCATTCTGATGTTTGACTCTAGTTATGGGTCTAGTGGCCTCAAGGGATAACTATAATGGGTCTTGAGAAGAAAAAAGCATCCTCTTTCAAAGCATCTGCACAAGGTGAGGTTATCACAGCATTTCCAAAGAAAGGGCAGCTAGTGTCTTCTCACACAAAAGAAAAGCTGCTTCTACTTGCAAGGGAAGCTCAGGTAGACTCGTGAGTTTGACACGTCCATTTCATCTGAGTCCAAGCTAATGTTGTCAATTCCAAGCTTGGTTCCATTCTTTCCAGATCAATACAATGTTCACATGAGAAATGGTGTCACATGGCATTGTGAATTCATCTGATGTTATTTAGCAGCCCGCACCATTATTGTGTTTGATTTTTGAGCAGAATCAGCTCCAAGGCTAAAAATATAAGAGATTCTAGGAGGGCTGTCATGAGAGCTCTGATTTCAGGTCATGATTTGAACTGAGGGTTAAAGGACCTGATCTTGTCATTTATTTTTTGTAAGTGCTCCAGTGCACTCAGCAGATTCCTCTCACACCACAACGCTCACACGTATCTTGATTGCTTAACGGTCAAGTGCTGCAGCCACTTGGGCTCCCAAGGCACGTGCTTCAATTGGCACTTCATCAGAATCAGCCACAGGTGGTAGTTTGATTAACCGTGATATCACTACATGCTTTGAATTATTAGCATCCTGTGTCCCAACGGTCAGGATTTCACCACTGTACATAAGCCCATGAGCATGACCAAACCAATCCGTAGAATCTGATGTTGAAAGGTTTATCTAACAGAACCACTTCCAGTTCTAATTCCACATCAGTCAGGATCCAGTTAGGAAACAGAATCCATTATGGTAATTGCCTCAGAGAAAATTTAATATAAAGAATTATTAACTAATTAAGATGATTAGTAAACAGAAAACAACTCTTAAAGAATACGGGAATAGCAAAGGTAGGGAACAGCTGCTCATCCAAGGCCAAGGGAGAGGATGCAAGGAGGAAAGAAAGTTAGGAGAACTACCCCGCCCCTCAAACCAGTGACCCTGACCCAGGCCAAAAACTCAAACCTTGTTGCAGAAGGTGTGGTTGTGGGCACTGGGAAACAAAATTCAAAGAGGTACTGGGCAGAAAGCTGCCAACCAGGATGCCAACTGTCTGCGGCTGGCAAGCAGAAAACTCCCACTGGATGTAGGGTTGCCATATAAAATAGAGGAAGTAGGCCAAAATTTGAATGTCAGATAAATAATAAGAGGTTTGTATATCTCAAATACTACAAAAAATATCAATCTGAAATTCAAATTTAACTGTCTTGTATCTTTATTTGCTGAATATGACAATCTTACTTTGCAGGGTTGTGAAACTCACTGGAAGGCGTGCACCACCAGGTCTCCCACACACCACTCGCAAGGAAGCTGCCCGCTGCAATACCAGTGAATCTTGCTGAAAAAGCCTATTCCCGACAGGTGTCCCTTAAACCACTGACCATCAGAGGCATGAAGACTAAAACACACCAGAACCAACAAAAAAGCTTCTTCTGTTTTTCCTTCCAGATTCCTTTTAATGCCATCTAATGATAAACATTGTACTAAGTATCCAAGAAAAAAGGCTTGAGGGGTAGAGATGTTCCAATTACACAAGCCAAGGCAAGGAAGAGTGGATTTGGAGCTGAAAGACAAGAAATCAGTAACTGTCATGATAAGTATTCACTGTAGATATATTTTAAAAATATGATTTGATACCTCATTTGAACAAAATTATGCAAGCAACTATTTTTAAAGCTGCTTAAATCACCAATTCTATATTTGTGTATTTAATTTTGAATCAAGTGGGTATTTGTTTTCTATTCAAGGATTTTTACACATTTTAATATTACACATTTATATTTGTCTAAAAATTTATTTCAAAGTGACACTTTTATATGGTGGCTACAATCATAGGTGGCAGTGAATGAATAAAAGGCCTATGTAATGAATCATTTCTTCATAACTTCATAATTCATGACTGTAGTTATGCTTAAAAACTATTAAATTTAGAGGTTGAGAGGCTGGAGAAATGAGCTAAACATAGTATTTCTCTGATTATATGAGTGGGCTTTTTCCCCTATACTAGTGACATTTTGCAATGATGGAGTTTCAGTAAACTGCTATTAGATGCATTTTTCTGGAGTAGAAAAATAGCAACTGCTAATTTTGGTTGGATAGAAAGGCCTACAATTATATTCCCTTCCACCAGCAAAGCTATTGAAGATTTCCATGTTGTACAACTATTTGTAGTAGCTTATTTTTTATACATCTCTGTGTCCAACCCATTGTGTAGTTCTGCTATGCAGACAGATGTGATTAAGATATTTTCCCCTCACATCAGGTGGAAAGTGAGGCAATTGAGGATTTTATTTTATTGCACTTTAAATGAACTTAAGAAATGAATGAATTTGGATTTTATTTTTCAGCATTAGGCAGACTAAATGTCCTGAATACCTTTCCACGCACATTTCACATGACATTACATAAAAACTATAGTGAGTATGTAAGTATAGAAATCTTGATGAGTCATAAAAAAGAAATTGAAACAAGAGACTATAGCTATTGGAAGGAATGATGGGGTGGGACGGAGTATTGCAATTTCAATGACTAAAATTTTTGGTTTTAATAGCCATACAATAGTTAAGGGTTGGGCCTTCACATGGTGGGAGCTGAAATTCAGAACACCTAAAACATTACATCATCATTTATTTGAACATTCAAAGGACTTCACTATCATTGAACAGACAGGTTAGAAAAAAAATTAATCTTTAACAGAAAACAAATTTCTTTAACTAGATTTAACTAGAAAACAAATTCATCTGTATTTTTTTGAGATTAATGCTGAAATAAAATAATTTTAATGAAAATTAAAAATGTGATTATGACTTCATATGAGATTAAACATTTTCCCTCATGCATTATCCAGGAACACTCAATCCAACAAATTAATATAAAAAAAAATCTCAAGTGGGACAAAAGTGATAGAAACATGGCAAAAGTATTCTAGAAAAACATTTAATTGACACTAGAGAGGATTCCTACAGATAAGTTCTTCCTGAATGTGAATTCACAGCCGTGAATGACACAATACTTGGCAGTATTCCAAGATCAAGAAGGTAAATACAAGTAATATTTTTATGTAATAGAATTATTAGATTTTAAATGATGAAAAGTATGTAAAGATACAAAAGCATTCATAAACAGGGCTGAAAATGATCAAAATTAAACTTTTGCAAATAAAATATATATTAAGAAAGAGATCTCATCAGCAAATTTTGAATCAATCAAATGGCATATTGAGTAGAAAATTAATGAGGTAAAAGATATACCTGAGAAATTACAGAAAACAAAAACATAGAAACCTACAGAGAGAGGAAATATGAAAGAGCAATTGAAAGACATAAGAAGTAAAATAATAAGGTCCAACAGATATCTAGTAGAAGTTAAAAAAAAAGTGAGATCGTTAAAAAATAGGAAGGTGAAATCCTGAGTCCACAAATTGGAGAGTTAGCATATCTTTATGCCTATGAGGAACTTTATAATTTTTTTTAATATTAATATACTAAATGTAACAAAAATGACACTCAACAACAACAAAAAAAAGGGGTACTATTCAGAACATGTTTCCTAATCACAATACAAATAGGTTATAATTCCATGTTTGAAACTAACTTTTAAAAGCCCCATACTTTAAAGTTTAGAAGGTTTTAAATGAGTATATAAATAATTCATAAGTCAAAAATTAAGTCTTAATGGATAAAAATTTAGAACCGATTTGTAATCAAAACCACATACCAGAATTTGTTGGATCCAGCCAAAGTAGCATTTAGAGGAGGAACTTTAGTCCCATAAGCTTACATTAGGGGTAAAATGCCTGAGAATTAGTGAGGTTAGAATACAACATGAGAAGCTAGAAAAGTGAAGAATTACTGTAAGAAAGTGTAAGTAAAAAATTAAAATAAAACCACAATGGAAAACAAAAATATAAGCATTGTGGACCAATAAAATCAACAGCTTAATTTTTTAAGACTTTAAAAGATACATAAAATAGATTGAAAGGATGAAAATCAATGCTAGGATTTGAAATCTACAAATACATATTTTCTTATATTTTAACATCTCTGAAACCAGGCTGCATTACAATCAATAATATGTCATAGTTTAATTGATGAAGGTTTTTCTTTTTCCTTAAAAGACCATAAACTTGTGCATCTTATAAATGACTAAATAAAATATTATTATAAGAAAGCTCTGTGAGGAATTTTATGTAAACCAATTTGACAATTGAGGCAAAATTGACTTATTTATAAAAATGTAACTTAACACAATTAACAAAAGTTAGAAAAATTATAAATACATATTATTAAGAATGCTTTAGTCTGATTTCCTCAGAACCAACATAAAGTTTTACATGTGGTAGGCATGAAGAGATGTGAGACCATAGAGCAGAAGTGCAGGACAGGTGGAATGAAACTGGAGAAGAGGGATGATCAACCCAAGGATTATGAAATTATCCTCAACTCTACGTAATGTTGCTGGATTTAATAAGATAGTCTCAGAACTCTTTACCCAGGAAAAGTAAGAGAGACAGATATCCATTTGTTCTCATTCCTCTTTGGTCAATTATAGCCCAGGAGCATTAATTTCTCAGCATTTCCAAGTTGTCCATGAATGACTGAAGAGTGTCTTTGAAAGTGGACCCATGGTAGAATAGTGGTACATGCTGTGGTTCAAGGTGATGGGATGTCCAATCATTCCTTGCACAAAGAAAATCAGTATCTACATAGAAATGGTCACTGTAGCATAATCAGGTTGAGCAAATTTTGAAGTGCTGTATGAACAATAACTAAATGAAGCAGTTATAAATCTCCTAATCAAAATAAGGCCAGATATCTCATTATAGACATCTCCAATTTCATGTAATTTTTTCCAAAATATAGAAAAATGCAAATTACAAAGTTTGAAATACCTTGATAATAACAACATTGACAGAGTATAAGAAAAAAATCGTATGCCAAGTTCACAAATATAGATGGAAAATCCTACTTATAATGTTAACAATTTGAATCCATATTTACAAAGCAAAACATTAATATTACTGTGTGATTTATACTGGAAATACATGGATAGTTTAACAGTAAAAACATATATTTCATGTAGTTCATCATATTAACAAGTTAAGAGTTTTTTTTAAGTATGATCATCCAAATAAAGGCAGGTTCCAACTGATGGTATTTCCATATCTGAAATGAAAAGAAAAAGTGAATTCATTGCTTTAGGAAACAAGGTTTATGCTAGTCAGTCAGTCTTCCAAAAAAAGAGCAGAATATTCATTGCATATAGGGTATTTAAGATCAGGGGAATTTAGGAGTTGGTGGACTTTTAGAAGTGGGTATAGTGAGTGTCCTCTCATGGTAAAGCTTGGTTATTCAGAGGTGAGTTGATTGATTCTCAGAAGCAAATTTATTTGAATAAATCTTTACCCAATTTCAGAACTAAAGGGTTGACACTGGTTGACCTGGAAAAATACACTTTAAATCCAATTCTGATGTTTGCAGACATATATATATATATATATATATATATATATATATATATATATATATATAGCGATAGCATGTCAAAACACTTAATGATGTTCATGATAGAATACCTTGCTAAGTTCAAACACCTTGGAATTTCCTTAACTGACTAAGACATTATTTCTCAGAACACCTTAAAAAAATCATACGTGGTGATGAAATGATATGTACATTCTCTGTAAATAAGACCAAAACAAAATTTCCACTATCATCACTAATTTTCAACATTTTACTCATGGTGCTAGCCCACACAATAAGGCAAGAAAATAAAATTTATGATAATATGACAGGATGAAAATGGTGTTATTCTCAAGCAGTACATATATATGTATAGGTGTATACACACTTTAAAAATTCAAGATGTATAAAAGATTGTGAGAGTAACTTTACTCAAATTCATTGAGCATATACATATAAGCAAAAACAGTGGAAAATATAATTTAAAATAGTTTTATAAGAGCAATCAATATCTAGAATATATTTTATCTAATTTGTATTTTTATCTATTTAGAGGTCTCTAGAGAATTTTATGGTGATGTGCCATATATCCACCTTTGGGAGTAAAGGAGATGCCTCAGAACATGAGTAAAACATCCTACCTAGAAAAAGTTCTGAAATTTGGGGTGTAAGATTATTCTGATCTTAGTTCTACAGGAGTCAAGAGAGCTGAAATCCAGGAACACACATGCTCCTAGAAAAATCTTCATAGACACTAACACATTCATAGACATTAACTTTCTACATTGAGATCATCAGGATCTATCACAGAGAATATCTCATACCCTAGAGGTGTATCCCTTCTTACAAGAATCCCATGATTCCCAAGTCATCACCACAAATCATCTACTCTAATACCTTTCGTGACCCATCCTCTCCTACTCTCTCCAAGTCCTGCATCATTTTGAACCCTCTGGAATTTAATATTGGTTATTACAAAATTCTCCATATTCTCAATCTCTCCTCTAGTCCTTATCTTCAACTTCTCCTTCTAAAAAAAATTCTAGACCCTCTCTATTCCCCAGAGCACTCCTTTGTACCTTTTTCAAATGGCAAGTTGAAAACATCTCAACCACTGCACTATTTATTGCTTTGCAAGTATTACTGAAGTGATTTCTAGAGGTTTAACTGTAGATGTGCCTTTTC
The DNA here is from genome assembly GCF_902655055.1 of Lutra lutra. Lineage (NCBI taxonomy): Eukaryota > Metazoa > Chordata > Mammalia > Carnivora > Mustelidae > Lutra > Lutra lutra. The sequence continues at coordinate 160,536,541 of NC_062280.1, forward strand.
CATCATGGATCAGTGTTTTCTCATTCGTCAGGTAGCCAGGACAGAGCTACTTTAAACACAATTTACTATGAAATAGCTCCTTAAACCACTTTAGTGATGAGAATATGGGCTGTACATTGTTGATAGGGCTAAGATTTTCTTTTGTTTCTTCTTCTCCCTTCTCCTTCTCCTTCCCTCTCTTTCTCATCACTGCTAAGTCAACTGTCCTGTGCAATCTCCTAGGTAGAATAAAGGGGGCTGGCCTATATCTGGTTCACTCTTACTCTGATCTCATTTTATTGAGCAGAAGGCTTACCAGATATTTTGTTTTGACTGTTACTTTGCAAGACTTCAAAATAAGGTTTCCGAGTTGGTTGGGTCTTGATTGCCAGGGACACTCGGGTTTTCATATTTTCTGGCTGCATTTTCAGTCATCATGTTTTACCTAATGATACTTTACTATTTTCATCCATTTTATGCTTTTAATGCAGAACTTATAATTGAAAGTTTTTTCCCTAATACCGTCAATGTAGGACCCACAAATCCATAATTAAACAATATAATAATGATACAGAAATATTTTATATTTTAATATTAGAAGAATATTACAAATGATAATCTGAAATATTAGAATACTATCAAAGAAAGGAAAAGTTGAGTGTTTTCCTATGTTTATGACTAATTCTCTCACAGCTTTGACCCAGCCATCTCTTTCTCAGAGAATAAAATGAAGGCTTAAAATTATGACATTCCATGAAATTTAGCCATTTCACATCTACAGGAGATTACGTTGTGAGACCAAAAATATGTTACCTACTGGGGCTTTAAACCTGATTCTTCACTGATGGTCTTCAGAGAGATTCAAACTTATATTTCTATTCTATTTGCTATCATTGCCACCACCACTGAGTGGCAACTATTACTTAAAGGAAATTTATGAGCTAAGACAACATATAGAGGGACATCTACCACAGCAAATTTCTAACCTAAAGCTAGGGTTAGAATTTTCTGTTGTCACTGGGGATGTTAAGGAGAGATGAAAAAATGATATTCCAAACTCACTTTTCTGCACACATGCATGCTCTCTGCCCTCCATTTATATAAATATATTCATATGTATGCATATAATTTGCACATGTCTATTGAACAATCTAAAGGTTACAAGTATATTTCATGTATAATGTGTGAGTATGCATATATTACATAACAGATTGCTATGAGTATATATGTGAACCAATTATCTATTGTTGTATAATGAACTACACCAAAATCCAGGGTCTTAAAATCACAAGTATTATTGCTCCTAAGATTGTGGATCAGCCACACAATTTTGCTGATCTTATCCAGACTTGGCTGATTTTGTCTGGTTTTGCTTATATTTCTGCCATCAGCTGGTAGTTTGCTTGGAGGTTCACTGACCTGGTGATTAACTGACTGTTGTCAGTTTTGCCTGGCATGGTCCATGTGTCTTTAATTACCCAGCACATTAGATTCTATCTGTTCACATGATTGTATTACAGGGTTTCAAAAGAGAAAACCTTCACAGCCATTCAAGGCCTAAGCTCAGAACTAGTGCAAGGCCATTCTCCACAGATTCTTTTGGCAAAAGCAAACAACAAGGGTGTCCCAAATGGGAAAACAGATTCCCTTTTTGTTGAGAGAAGCAGCAAAGTCATATTGCAAAGCATATGGACACGGGAAGGGTTGATGAATTGGTACTATTTTGTCGTCAATCTATCTCAACAAGATTACCCACTCGATTTTCATAATTATGTATATTTATGATGTTTCAAAGAGATTGTTAAGCTGAATTCTACATAACTCTTTGCATGTAGCTCCATAATATCTACCTAGGCCATGAATATTGATGATGTTAACATAAGTGTGAGAAGTATCATGAACAAAATGTAGTTTTCCAGATATCCAGACTACAGAATTTGTGAATCTATAACTTTTCTGTATTTCTATGATGGTGATGACCATTTTCTCATATTTTAGTTATTCATTCATTCATCTACTTATTCATTAAACAAGGGATTCTTTGGTGCTTACTATATTCCAGGGACATTATATGCAAGCAACCATCAAGAAAAATAAGAGTAGAGGTAAAAAAAAAAAATTAAATAAAACATGGTAATTACTAGAATATGAAAAGTGCAGATTTCAATGGAACACACAGAAGCTAGTGACTAAATGTCTCCAGGACAGTCTAAAATGAAGATATGAACTTTTGTTCTCAAGTTAGACTTCAAAGAAAAAGAGCAAAAACAATCACTAAAAAATGAACTTATGTTTTTACATTCATTAGCAACATGTCTGCTTTTAAAAATAATTTTCCTTATAATCCCAACATTTTATCACATTCTCTATAAATAGCTGCAACCTGAATATATTCATGGTTACACATATAGCTATATGTATAGATGGAATAAATGAAAAAGCAATCTTACTACCACAGTTACCAAAACATATTTCGCATTAGTGAAAATAGCTAATACCTATGGACAAAATAATGTGCTTGGTGCTTTATATGAATCATCTTACTTAATTCTTAACCATATAGAGTAGACACTACTTTAATATCCATTTTAACAGATGAAGACAGTGGAGATTAACAAAGTTTAGTGACTTGTCAAAAATCACCAGCCTGTAAGTGACAGAGCTGGAATTCAAACTTGGTCTTTGAGGCTAAGAAATCTCTGGTCCTACACCATCTAGTTTTCCAACCTTCATTGCTGAACTGATCACTGCAAATTCACAGGACCTGCTGCTTCCTATCTTTGCCCAAATGAGCAGAGAGGCAGTTATAATTACAAAGAAAGAAGGCTTCATCCTCTCCATTGATCTTTATCCAAACCTCTGCATCTTCTCCCTTCCTTGGCAATCAAAATCAGGTTTTTCAAGGAAATAAATTATATGCATTCATAAGATTAAGCATCTCAGGAATAGGATTAGAGTTGTAAATCATGCTTAGTCAAAATCCTGGAAAAATCCAAGGAGTGGAATTTGGAATGCTTTCTTACTTTATATTTTAACACCCATTTATTTCACAACTCTTATTTTTAACTAAGTATATTTATTTGTTTTTTAGTCAGTCTCCCCCACTAAATTCTGAACATAGGACCTTCTCTGCCTGCTTTCCTGTTGTCACTGACTCACGATAGACACTTCCTAGAAATTTCTTGCTCTAGAATCTGACTCCTGGCAACTCTTGGCGGTGGCTCAGGGATCCAGAATCAAAGTCTGAAAAGTGAATACAGAATTAAAAAAAAGCTGCTTCAAAGAGACCAAAGAGCAGGCTGAGGAAGAGCAAGCTGCTCCAATAGTTTCCACGGGCCTGCCACTGCCTTTCATGCTGACATAGTCCAAGCACACCTGCCAGGTCTGGTCAGATAGTCTCTTCTTAAAGAGGCCCTTCTTGATGCAGATATGACACTTTCGTTGTCTATGTCCTCCAGAAAAAGAGGAGATCTGAAAGGCAGTGTGCTGTGTGAGGCTGGCAAGAATCAGCGATGGTTGATAGGATGACCTTAGGAATGCCAGTTAAGCTCAGTGATGAGGGGCAGAGCCCTTGTGAATGCTCACACTCTCTTGCTCGCTCGCTCTCTCTCTCTCTCTCTCGGTATCTGGAATATACCCAGGAAATCCACTCCCAAATGCTTCCAGGTTGAAGTATACATATATCTATCTACATAGATAGATATATGATATACAATAATTTTACCATAAAAAAGGGTCTGCACACATTTTTTTAGTACTCATTTCTTTTTGGACAAAACATATTTGAAGAGCATTCACATACTTGAAAAGCTTTTTAACGTTTCTCCTCCCCAACTAGATTCTTTTTTTTTTTTTTTAAGATTTTATTTGCTTATTTGACAGATAGAGATTACAAGTAGGCAGAGAGGCAGGCGGTGGGGAGTGGAGAGGGAAGCAGACTCCCTGCTGAGCAGAAAGCCCCATGTGGGGCTTGATCCCAGGACCCTGGAATCATAACCTGAGCCAAAGGCAGAGGCTTTAACCCACTGAGCCACCCAGACACCCCAAGATTTTAAGACCTGTTATGATTTCACTAAGACATAGAACAGAGAGGTAAAGGAGGCACTCCAAAAACAAATACCTCTGAGGAAATTTCAAAGACATTTAACATTTTTAATGTAAATTATATACTTTGTTTCTATAGAATTTACAAAGTTAAACATCCCAAACATGTGGCACCACTCATGCAAACCTGTTTCTTCGTAAAGAAATGCCTATTCTCCAAAAAAATTTTTTTAAATTTAATTAAATTAAAAAAAATGACTGCATGTTTGTAAATTTTTATTTTGCTGCTGTTTGGAGTAATAAAGGGAAAGAGAACAAACCATTTATCAAGAACCTATTATATGCCACATGTTTTCTTTGCCACCTTAGAAGTGCTATGTTGGTTAATATTAACTATAATCCTATTACATTAAATTCCAGAAATTGCCCCTAATAGAGAGTATGAAACATGTTCCTAGTTACAAAGTTAATAAGAAGCAAAGTCAAGGTTTAAACCCAGGCTTTTTTTTTTCTTCTTCTTCTTCTTCTTTTTTTTTTAAAGATATGTTAGTCACTATACATCATTAGTTTTTGAGGTATGTTTCAAGATTCATTGTTTGTATATAATACGCAGTGCTCCGTGCAATACGTGCCCTCCTTAACACCCATCACTGGACTCACCCATCCCCCCACCCCCCTCCCCCTAAAACCCTCAGTTTGTTTCTCAGAGTCCACAGTCTCTCATGGTTCATCTCCCCCTTCGATTCCCTCCCTTCATTTTCCCCTTCCTTCTCCTAACGTCCTCCATGTTATTCCTTCTGATTCCCACATCCAAATACTTTTTATTTCAATGTTATTTTCCTCAGTTTTGAGTTTCTGGGACTTCCTGGAGTTTCACACTGGAGGGTGAGACCCCAGTAGAGCTAGTCCACAGCATACCTTTCTGTGCTCTCGGCTCCAGCTGTAGCATTAGAGGAAGCTTCATACCCATGCATTTGTTTATTATAGTCCACATTCACAAGTATTTTGTCTCCAAATGGCAAAAAATTACCTGTTGGGCCTGCAGTTGAGTTCTACTGCATTATGATCCTTCCTCTAGAGGATCAACATGGAGGAGAGAACTTTGCAAGACTTGTAAGTGGACTTGCAGGCATTTGGGAAGGGAATTTAGGCTCCAGGACACAACTAGAAATTGGGGCATGGAACCTGACCCAGGAAGACTTCCTTGCCCGTTGGAGAGGGCTGCAGGTGGAAAGCACAGGGCCAGGACTGAAAACCTCTTGTTCCAGTGTAATGATGGTCATTTCAGGCCAAAAAATAGGAATAACCTAAAATTCTCTTTTTAAAATGGCAAAAACTGAAAACTTGGCAACTTTAGCCAGGGCTCCTTGATGAATTTCTCTGTGAGGAGCCATTTCAGAGGCCATGACGTCATGGACAGAGTAAGGTCCACTGCCTCCTTTCCTTTACATTTTTTCAACCACTGAAATCTTGCTTTTGTAGCAGCCCACCTACCAAAATAGTTCTGACATCAATGACATTTTGACTGTCAAAACCAGAGGACATTTCACAGAACTTCATCGCTAATAACATGGTTTCTGGTGAGCTGTCACTCCATTAGTCCTTCCTTCTTTTTTCAAGAGAGGCCACATGGTGCAGGCTGACCAGTGGATTTTTTTTTTAATATTTTATTTATTTGACATAGAGAAATCACAACTAAGCAGAGAGGCAGGCAGAGAGAGAGGAAGAAGCAGGCTCCCTGCAGAGCAGAGAGCCCGATGTAGGGCTTGATTCCAGGACCCTGGGATTATTAGGGCAGAGGCCCTAACCCACTGAGCCACCCAGGCGCCCCCCAGCGGATATATTTTATCCTCTTGAAGTAGTCATGGGATTGAAGCAGAACCAATCAGAGTCCCTTGATTGAGGGAAAGAGAGAGAAACAGAGAGAAATAGAGAGAGAGAGCAAAAGGCACAGGGATGCAGAGAGACAGAGAGAGATTGAAATTGGGGCATGTATTTCATGGAGCACTGGATGTGGTGAATAAACAATGAATTTTGGAACACCGAAAAAATTAAATTAAAAAAAAAAAAAGAAAAGAAAAGGGACTTCCTGATAACTTATTGTAATACCTTGGATCCAGTCATGACTGATCCCATCAGGCATCACCCTGGATTTCCCATATATGTGAAAAAAACAAATGTACGTTGCTTTAAAAGGTTTGAATTAGGTTTCTGTCATTCATAACTGGAAGAATTTGAACTGCCCTGTGAAGCAAGGCATTCTGGAATACTGCCTCTGTTTGTTAACTCTCCCTATTCTAAACTTCTAAGATATAGTTCTCTAGCTTTCCTGCCTCCATTTTTAAATACTACATTTATTGATTTCTTTTGCTATCTGTCCCCTGAATGTTGATATATCTTAGCCCTTTGTCGTTTCATTCAATAAACTCTCTTTGGATAAAAACACCAACATCCATAGTCTACTCCCCTTCTGTATCACTATTGTTCAAGCCAGGTCCCTAGATACAGAAAACAGATAAAAATTCACTGTATCCTCCTGTGCTCTGGATCAGGTACTGCTTTCAACACCCACTTCCTCAAATTCCCATCTTTTCATCCTCTTTTGCTGTACATGATTTGACAGCTTGATCCTAGCTTCGCACTCTGACTCTTGGTTTTTAGTTTCTCTTCTTTGCTCTCTTCCACCACTATAATTCCAATTAATCCTGTGGGACATAACCTGATTTTGAAAACATTCTCCAGCTCATTTCTTAGTATCATCAGGAGATATATCAAACCTTACTCCTAGGTGAAGATCTAGCACCTAAATCAGTGGTTCTCAAATTTTTTAGCAGGCATCAGAATCACCTGAGAAATTGGTAACACACCGAATACTGGGCCCCCCTCCTACCATTTCTGATTCAAGAATTCTGGGGTAGGACCTGAGTATGTGAATTTCTGACAAGTTCACAGGAAATGCTGATGCTGCTTTTGTGGACCTTAAGAATGATTCTGATCGGGGCACCTGGGTGGCTCAGTGGGTTAAGCCGCTGCCTTCGGCTCGGGTCATGATCTCAGGGTCCTGGGATCGAGCCCCAAATTGGGCTCTCTGCTCGGCGGGGAGCCTGCTTCCTCCTCTCTCTCTGCCTGCCTCTCTGCCTGCTTGTGATCTCTCTCTGTCAAATAAATAAATAAAAAATCTTAAAAAAAAAAAAAAAAAAGAATGATTCTGATCTAGTCCATAGTCTGTTTGTTAACTTTCGTATGGCAAACCCTTGTATTATGTAACCGTCTTGAGTGTGGGAGGAGCCTATAACATTTTTCTAACCAACAGAATATGGCAAAAGTGATGGGATATTACTCCAGTGACTATATTGTGATACAGAGGACTCTACTAGAGGAGACAGGAGACAGAGAAGTCCTCTTGCTGGTCTTGAAGAAAGAAGCAGCCATGTTGTGATTGTGACACCTGGCAGAGATATAAGGTTGGCCTCTAAGACAGCCAGTAAGAAGCCAGCATCCTCGGTCACACAACCACAAGGAAATGAATTCTGTCAACAACCGAAATGAGCTTGAATGTGGAATTTTCCTCAGTTGAGTATCAATGAAAACACAGTCTAACTGGCACCTTCCTTGAAGACTTGTGAGATCCTGAGCAAGGGACCTAAATAAGCCTTGTCTGGACTACTGACCCATGGAAACTGAGATACTAAATGTGCATTATTTAACGCTTCTAAGTTTGTGATAATTTGTACTGAATATGATAGCTTCAAAAATATTATTTCCAGCAACAATCTCTGTAAATCTTCCATTGCCTACAAGATAAAATTTACACACCTTAGTAGGGCATATAAGGCTTTTTATGAAAGGTGTCTTACCTCCTTCTTTAATTTCTATACTCAAATTGTTGTCTGTCCTGGTTAGTACCAAGTTATTTCAACTCTCTTCTTCAAACTTGGAACATGCTTTAATATACCTCAGAACCTCTGAACAGTTTCTTGCTGAGAATTCCTCATTTTGCACCCATTCCTATCCCTTTCAAAGGTCACTTTTTTGCGGGGAGGGGTTTAAAGGAAGAGGGAGAGAATCTTAAACAGACTTCTGACACAATGTGGAGCCTTGTGTGGGGTTTGATGTCATGACCTTGAGATCACGACCTGAGCCAAAAGAGTCAGATACTTAACCAATTGAGCCACACAGGTGCCCATCAAAATTCATTTCTGATTCTGTCATCTCCTGTGAACCTTCATGACACCACTCTTTAACCCAATTCTTGAACCAATTCTTTAACCCATTTCCTGAGTTTATAGTCTTTCCCTCTAAGCACCGTGTGTTTACCTGTAGTTTTGCGGTTATCACATTGTCTTACCAAGTGAGTGTGCTTTTTTTTGTCTGCACAAGCAGATCTCAGCAAATTGAGAGCAAGAGTTTCCCTTTGGTTTGTCCATATCACTGCCTATTAGATGGTACCTATTCAGCAGTTTAATCAAAAACAATGTTTTGTAAGAGAATTACATGTATTTTTAAAATTTTATTTATGAAGATATCATTCATGCCCCCCCCCAAAAAAAAGACCTAGAATTCTTGGGGGAGAGGAAAATATAAGATAGACTAAATAATAGCTGAAATTATGATGTGGAAATCCCTTAATAAGGATGAGAAATAAAGAACAATAGGAGGCCTTTGATTAGTTATGACTGGTAGGTCAAACACTAAGTTATATTTATATTTTTTTCAGGCATTCCATGATGCTACTTTGTAATATGCTATTGAACACTAAAATAATGCCATAAATTTAAGTTTTATATAGTTCTACATGGATATACTCTTTAAATAAATCAACTATTGTCATTACTGTTGATAGAAGATATTTAATTCAATTACTAAGTAAATAGATAATCGTATAGTTTACAATAACCCAATTTTAAATGTATTACATAGTGAACGCATTATAGCATTTTTTTAAAAAATCAGTGGTCTATTACATTTTCTGTTTCATTAAAAAGAAATTTCATTCCTTTATAATTTTTCCTCACTTTTCTGGGAAATTCATTTTAAAAGATTTTTTAAAAGATTTTATAAGCTCTAGATTTATATGTAGAGACCTTGCATGAGAAAAGCTTTTCGTTTATGATTCAACTACTCTTCTCCCTCAGGTGTATATTCTCCTTAAAAGAATCATTCAATGTAATAAGCACATTGAATTCTTTCTTCTTTCCCCTTCTCATATGCTAGACAAGAGTAAAGTTTAATGTCATGTGACCATCTTACTAACTACAATTTGTAATACATAAATATTTACACAGGAATTACAACAAAAAAGTACAATTCCATAAAGTTAGGTAACATGACAAAGAAGTATTATTTAAATGAGATTTATTATGCTTAGTAAGTCAAAACTGTGTACCCTCAGGTTAAGAAAAACTGCAATGATTACTTCAACAGAGATATTTATAGGCCTCCCAAACCTTCTTTCTTATAAAAATTATTTAAATTGCTAACGTAAAAGGGAAAGCGATCTCATGACTTGTTTTAATGTACTAACACTACTTGCTGTGGACTGAAATGTGTCCACTCAAAATTCAGGTATTGAACCCCAAACACCCAGTAAGGTGCTACAGAAAGGGGCTACATTTGGAGATTGGGCTTTGGTAGATGTAATTACATTAAAATGAGGTCGTTAGGATGGGACTTAATCTAATATGACTGGTGTCCTTAGAAGAGGAGATTAGGGCACACAGACATATACAGGGATGCATATATACAGAGGATAGGCCATGTCAGGACTCAGAAAGAAAGGCCACAGTCCACAAACCACAGAGAAAGGCTTTAGGACAAACCAAACCTGTCAACACCTTGATCTTGGACTTGCAGCCTCCAAAACTATGAAAAAAATAAAAATCTGTTGTTTAAGTCACTCAGCCTGTGGTACTTTATTATGGTAGCCCTGGAGCCCTGACACAGAGCCCAGTGATCCCTCAGGACTGCCAAGGGCATGATGACAACAGTGCCCTCTTTTTAATTTTTTTTTTTTTTAAGTACACCCTACACCCAACATGGGGCTTGAACTCAAAACCCTGAAATCAAAAGTCACACATTCTACTGACTGAGCCAGCCAGGCACCCCCCCCCCCACAACAGTGTTAAAATAGGAAAGAACTTAACACATGTATCACCTTTTGAAAAATGAAAGATGAAAATAACTGCTGATGCTATAAATATTTCTCAGTAGCAGTTTTCTAAAAGCTACATGAACTTAGATGTATCCTTATTAGTATTGATGCTGTTTCCCTCCTCTCTCTCCAACCCCCTCTCGTTTCTGTACCTTGACACAAACATGTTCTGTCCTGTGCCTCACAGAAACACTAATCTGAGTGTACTGTGGGGAGGAAATGGTAGCTGGATTTTACATATCCTTAAAGTGTTTACTTTAGCAATAAAACATAATGAGAGAAGGAGAGACTTTTATCTTGAAACCTATGCCAGAATATTGAAACACAAATAGACTATGTAAGATGCAAGAATTTAAAAAATTGCTTTGTTATACATCATTGCAAAGACAACTTGACATTTGGTCTTTACAATTAAAATGATAAGCACTGGGTTAAGAAACTTTGAAGTACCTCCTGCTTTATAAACAACTGTGAAATTTAACAGATGAAAAATTTCTTTATCTTGGCAACTTGTATTATGGCTGGCATTATTTAATTAATGCAAAATGAAAAATATATGATCCCAGGTATTGCTACTGAGTGAGTTTTCCTAGGTTACTGATTATACTAATAAAATATGTAATTATTATTCAGATAAATAAAATGAACATATTGTTATCTGTTAATATACCACAAACCAAAGACTTTTGTCAAATTCTTTATTGCTTTATGAATGAAAAACATGATTTTTTCTTGTCATATTTTCGATATAAAGGAACAGTATTTTACAACCATTATTATATAAGAAGACACCTATCCTATATAAAATTTAATTCCACTAGTCACAGATCATTTTTAAGGTACTTAGGCTACTATGGTAGCAAATATTGTATCTTGGAGTCATTGAACAATACACCAGCTGACAAGCTAACAGAAAATTGAAAGACAATTTTCAATACTATACTCCAACTAAATGCCAATTTAGAAACTAAATATAACTCCTGGATTCTGTTTGCACTTTAAAAATTACATTCCCAAAGTTTAATAGGAGAATGAAATTTTCTGTAATTTCTACATTTTCAAGTCTTGAGGCTTGGGTAAATTTTGTTCCAAAAGAATGGGTACTATTTCTTAAAATGAAAAAACAAATCCCAAATTTATACACAAAATTACACCTTTTAAGTAAGAAAAAATGCTGGAACTCTGAACTTTCCAGTCACCAGGGTAACAAGGAACATATTGGATGACAAAACTATAATTCAAGTGCTGGGGAGAAGTAGGCCACACTTATACATACAACCTTAGGTGATTCATTCAACAAACATTTACTGAAATTTAACTAAGTGTCAGGTACCATGTTGTGTGTTAGAGTAATGCCAAGATCCAGTCACTGAAACTGAACAGTTCTTAAAACACCTGGGAAGCAGAGAGAAAACAATGACAATGCAGGGTGGTGAGAGACAAGACAGGGGTGCTTTATGGAAGGTCTATGAAAAGAATTACCCCCTCCCACCCACCGCCCCTCCCATGGCGCTCCTGGGTGGCTCAGTTGGTTAAGCGTCTGCATTGGCTCAGGTCATGATCCCAGGGTCCTAGGATCGAGATCTGCATCGGGGTCCCTGCTCAGCAGGGAGCTTGCTTCTCTCTATTTCTCTGCCACTCCCCCTTCTTGTGTTCTCTCTTCTCTCTCACACACACTCTCTCTCTCAAATAAATAAATAAAATTTAAAAAAAGAAGAAGAAGAAGAAGAAGCAGAAGAAGCAGAATTATTACTCCAAATGGCATACACAGTTAAGAGAAGGCAAGTGTTGGTTACTTGCAGGAGATGACATATATAAGCTTTAGGAAATGAGTAGAAAGTTGGCTAGGCAGAGAATCATGTACAAAGACACAGAGGCTTACATATTTATGGCCTATAAGCTGGTGATTAGAATGGCAAAAGGGAAAAGGCAAGAGTCAATGGGAGAAATTATAAAGGAACTTATTTGTAAATCTTTAGATACCCAGCAAAAGTTAGTGGGCTTAATGGTTGGTTATTATTACTGTTTGCCATCATGAACCCTATAATCAGGAAATTCCTCATTCTAATACTAATTGAGAAAGTTAATTCTTTTTGTCTCAGTATGCTTTTCTATAAAGTGGTAATAGTAACATCTACCTCATAGCTTTAGCTGAGATGAAAAACTGAATTAATGAAAATAGATGTGATAAATGGAATGTTTGTATTTCCACGAAATTCATATTTTGCCTCCCTAACCCCAAGGGTGAATGAGTTTGGAGACGGGGCTTTTAAGGAACTAATTAAAGTTAAATGCGGCCATAAGAGTGGGGCTCTGATCTGATAGGATTAGTGTCCTTATAAGAAGAGACCCCAAAGAGCTCTCTCTTCCTCTCTCTCTCTCCACACACACGCACCAAAGAAAGGCCCTGTGAGGACACAGAGAGAGGGTAGCCACTGTGAGCCCCAAAGAAAGCCCTCACCAGAAATTGAGTTGGTTGAAACCTTGGCATTGGACTTCAAGACCTGAGAAAGGTGAGAAAATTCATTTTTGTGTTTCAGCCCTTCAATCTATGGTATTTTGTAAATGCAGTCTAATCAGACTAACACAAAGGTGAAAGACAAATCACTAGGGCTGGCACATAGCAAGCACTCAGCAAATTGAATCAAGACCTAAGAGCATGATTCAAATTGCTCTATAGAAAAAAAACCCTAAAAGGAGGATGGAGAATGACTCAGAAAGGAACAAAACAAGAGGTGGCGGGGGCGCCTGGGTGACTCGGTTAAGCATCTGCCTTTGGCTCAGGTCATGATTCCAGGATCCTGGGATCGAGCTCTGACTCTCCCTCTGCCCCTTCTCCTGCGTGTGCTCTCTCTCTGTCTCAAATGAATAAATAAAAACTTAAAAAAAAAAAAAAAAAAAACCTGAAAGGTGGCAAAAACACCAAAAACACACTAAAACAAAATACGTAACCCTGGTGAAAATTAAAGCTATGGACGGAAGGGTGGGGACGGGTGATAAGTTGGAGAGAGATATACAAGCTATTAACAAGTAGATCTTTTAAAATCTAATGGCCACTAGAAAACCAGAAGGTTAGGTGAGAGATGACTTCCAGATGTATACAGGTGTTATTAGTACAAGGAACATTGGAGGAAGTGAGTCAAACTCAGTTTTGAACTTAATTGTTTTAAGTGACTATTTAAGCTTTAGAGCAACATCTAGACTGGAATAAAAATTTGAACTAACAACCAAATTCTTCCAGACTTCTTAAGTTAACATTTACTTTAATATCCAGAGAAAATGGCTAGAGGCCCCATCTCATGTAATTACAGAAGTCAAGACCCTTCCCAGCATTTGCTGAGGATTCCATAGGGGTTAACTTTCATATTTGTTTTCATCCAAATTTTAGCCCCAAAAGTATTCTGTGTGTGTATGCCTGCATGCACATTAGGAACATTTAACATAAAAGCTACCTTCTGAACAAATTTTAAGTGCACAGTACAATATTGTAAACTATACACACAATGTGTAAATCAGATCTCTAGAACTTACACACCTTGCAAAATTCCAGGTCATCTCTCTAACAGCAACTTCAATGTAACCAGACCTTTTATCTTTGTATTTTTATATTAAAAAAAAAAAAAAAAAAACAGCTTAGGGTCCCAAAACATATATCCCAAGGAAGATGAAAGAGAGAAAGCCAGCTAGAAGCTCTAAAGCTGTATTTACTCATATGACCTATCCTGGAAAAGTGTGCACTGTTGCTTTCCATGGCATTCTATTCTAAAAACAAGTTACCAAGACCAGGGAAGTCCATATTAGACTCATCCTCTCAAAGATTGTAGTAGGCTACATATTGCTCACCCCAAAAATGTCCATTTCCTAATCCCAGAAACCTGTATATTTGTTACCTTACCTGGTAAAGGGAACTTTGTGGATGCGATTCAGTTCAGCATTCTAAGAAGGGAAGATTATCCTGGATCATCCAGGAAGGTCCAATGTAATCACAAAGGGTTTTCTAAGAGGGAATAAGACAATCAGAATCACAGAAGGAGATGCGATGGCACCAGCAGAGGTCGGAGCGAGGCAGGGCCACAAGCCAACACAGGGCAGCCTCTAGAAGACAGAAAAGGCAAGGAAAGAGATTCTTACCTAGAACTTTCAGAGAACTGGAGCCCTGTGTTAATGTTGGACCCATTTTGGATTCCCAGTGTCCAGAACTACAACATAATAGATTTGTGTTGTTTTAGACCATTAACTTTGTGATTAAATTGTTATATAGCAACAATAGGAAACTAACATAAGGTGTCTCAAATAATTCGTGCACATGTTTTAAAATTGCCACCTTTATCATCTTCTTTGACTTGTTGAGAGACTCAAATGAGTTCATTAAAAGCTCTATATTATGTAGCTTCCATGTGCTAGCATTGGGTTAGATGCTAAGGATATAAAGATGAATTAAACATGATTCTTTTCCCCAATATGCTCACAGATAGCATTCATGGAAGGACTTTGTAGAACTCTAAAGGGCAATATAAATGTAATATATTGCGAATCACTTGTGAAGCTTAATATGCAAACCAACCATTCCTTAATTTACTAAATCATAAATCAGAATCAATATTTCAACAGATGGGAACGATGCATAGTTCCTGAGTAAATTACAAACAAATACAGAAGATAATTTTAAGATTAAATGTCAATAGGATCTGGTATAGACATTTAGCATGTATAGACATTTATCAAGTATGAAAACCTGTTAGTACAAGTATACTATGGTCAATCTCAGTGCCAAAGCTCTGTTAATGAGCCTCCAATATGCTAAGGGACGTCCCCTAGGGATGAAAGGCTAGATTGTTTCATTCTCTTACCAAACTTTTAACTGAGGCAACTAACAAGATAGCCAACTGTGATTTAGACACATATCCAGTAGAAAGTAGATAGAGATTGCTAATTTAGTTTGCACAGGTCACTGAACTGATTGCGTTAGGTGACAACTTATGGTCACTACATATAGGATCATGACTACAAACCTGAGGCCAAAAAAAAAAGAAAAAGAAAACTTTTTGAACTTACCTCACTTGCTAAGAAAAGCAACAAGAAAAAAGAGTCATTGAAATATCAATTCTGTTGTGATATTTAGGTCTTGGAACACCTTTGTACACTTGAAAATCACAAACAAGGGACGCCTGGGTGGCTCAGTTGGTTGGACGACTGCCTTCGGCTCAGGTCATGATCCCGGAGTCCCGGGATCGAGTCCCGCATCGGGCTCCCAGCTCCATCGGGAGTCTGCTTCTCCCTCTGACCTTCTCGCTCATGCTCTCTCTCACTGTCTCTCTCAAATAAGTAAATAAAATCTTTAAAAAAAAAAAATCACAAACAAAAATCTAAAGTGGGACTAGAATCTATAAATGAGCCTGTGAAAATAAAATTGAGGTGAACTACTTGAAGAAAATTAGCTGTTCAAAGGATAACTAGCTTAATGATTAGGTGTTAAAAAATACAAGATCTCAAGAAAACTTAAAGGAATGATATACAGCAGTCTGCCCTGAGTATCTGGGGGAGCCCTCTTTCCACAGGCACAGATGCTGGCAGCTGGCCAGCATCTCAGGCAGGCAGCTGGCCGGGGAGGAGTGGGCTCTGCCAGCTGGCGCTAAAAAATTAAAATTAAAATTAAGGAAAAAAAAAATAAAACAACGTGAGGTGCATATGCATAACAATCAAGCCTTGATTCTGGTGTTCTTCATCCTTCTTCAGTCCTGAGGGAAGCCCCATGGTGAGGCAGCTCCACCCTCCCCATCCCACTGTCCCCATGCTGCTCCTCTCTGGTTTTGGTCCCCCTTTGGGCAGGTTTGCTGTGTTCGTTCATCCAAGCACAGTGTGTGCCAAGGAATGTGCTAAGGGCTGAGGATGAAGATATAAATATTAATTGCATTCCCGACTTCTAGAAATATGCAAATTCGAAAGCGTTGTGGGTTGTTTTTTAAAATGCCTAGACATCATAAATCACTGCAGAAAATGGGGTGACCGCAGTGCTTAAGGCAAATAGGGGCTGGACAAGAAGGAGTAACCTCTTCAGGAGGTAAGGACATGAGGAAAGAAATAAAGATATAAAATAGAAGTTGAATTTTAGAATTTTAATATACTATTAAGGTATAGTCTGAGCTGTTACAACAAAGAGACCAAAAATTATAGAAGCTTTAAACTACCATCTCTCTCTCTCTCTTACAGTATGTTTCAGAAGGATACGGCTAGTGAGGCAGCACAGCCATCGTCAACCCGCAGCTGCTAACTTCGAGATCTGAAGAAGCTGTTCCAGCCCTTGATATTGTGTCTACTTCTCAGGGAGAGGGAAGAAAGGGCAGAATACCCTTTAAAGAGACAACACAGAAGTGGTTCACATCGCCTCCGCTCACAGCAAGCTTCAAATGAGGCTGGGAAATGTAATTTGCTGGGTAGCCTTGTGCCTACCTAAAACTCAGGAGTTCTATTAAAAATAGAAAGCAGGATTCGACATCAGGAGAAAACAAGTCCCAGTCAGGAATAAAAAATAAATCTATAGAAGCATAGTTCTAATTGTTGGTGTATAATTAGCTTTGTGACTTTGTCTTTAAATTACTTCATCTGAGACTTACATTCTCTGAGCTTTACTAGAACTAAAATATGGATTATTTAATGAACAAAAATATATTAGAGGTAAGTCAGGATCAAGACATTGTAGCAAGCATCATTGTTGTAAAATATGCTTAGGTCCCCTGTAATAAAGGAATTTTAAATGACAAAATATTATCATGAGAAATGGAAAGAGATGAACACACAGTATTAGGGCCAACAATGGAATAGTTTGGTCATCAGCCTTCTTGATGAATGCATGATACTCACGATAAAATAGCCCAAATAGTCATAAAACCTTTATTCTGTCAAGTCAAGAAACCTCAACTGAAAATGTTTGCTCAACCTGCATTTCATCCTATCTCTCAATCTAGCCATCAGATTTTGATCTATGTGAGCCTCAAGGTAATACATTATTGCTCCTGGAGTCCCAGTATATTCCACAAAGTCACATTTCATGCATAATGAAGATGGCAGTGAACTACAAAGGTTTTTATCAACTCAAACAGGAATACAAATGCTGTCTAAGGGCAATTTATGGTATGTATTTTAAAAAGAGTAAGAAAAGGAAAAGTTTTTAGGTCAATTCATATGTCCTTAGGGAAAATTATGTCACTTAAAGACATTTTGAAAAGAGAAACTTTTCATTTCTATAGTTTTTAAGATTCTTCCTTATTTGAGGTAAATATATATATATATATATATATAGAGAGAGAGAGAGAGAGAGAGAGAGGAATGTATATATAAAATGATAGTATTGACAATTCAAACAAAAACTCATAGAAGTTTTTTTAGGTAGAGATATTTTGATTTTTAGATATGTATTGATTGTCTATTGTGGTCAAGGCACTTTGCTGGACACTGGGATACAAAATCAGTCACTTACTTTAATTAGGATAAACTTGCTATAATGATAAAAGAGTCATCAAAATAGATCGAATTAAGAAAGTCTGTTGTGAGAGGTAGTAAGGAGCAGTGAACACAGTGTAAGGACTAAATGTTGAAAAGGCTGGGGTTTATTTACTCAAGACCAAGTTGAGGAAGTTTTCTAGACTCGAGGAAGCCCTGGGGACCTTAGTAATACATGTGGACTTTCACTCTAGTGAAATCTGGGTTGATTTTTGTTTGTTTTCCTCCTTATTTTCTCTACCAATTGCTAAATTACTTCTTATATTCTTAGTTCAAATTGCCAAGAACAGGAATCTGATTTACACAAATCATTTCCCAGGGCATGCTACAAATCTCTCCCCCCCTCCTTGCTTATATAACCACATATTCTGTAATCAACTAGCATCCAGGTAGATGGGGTCAAAAAATATAGAATATCTCCATTTAGGGCAGATGGGCATTGGGGAATCAAGGATGGGTAAGATAGGGTTTTCAGTGTCATGAAATATACTTTTGGTTTTAAATTGTAAATTGACAAAATATTTCCTGAGCAAAGATACATATTATTATTGATAAAATATTTTATAAAATATTTTAACATAAACCAGTTGTATGTTCACACAACTCCTCTGGTGTAAGCAGAGGTGATATTCAGAATAGTTAACAATCAGTACAGTGTGGGCCCTGGCCAATCAGAAAGAATGTCCAAAATATCAGCACAAATGCTGTCACAGGGAACCAGGGTAATGAATCGGCATGTGCTGGCTGAAAGCAGCACTGGGTCCAAATCCAGTCTTTATTTTATACCCATTTACAGATTTTAAAAAAAAGTTCAAGTTAAGTGATTCCTTTCTTTGTACCGGAAGTTGGGTCTTCAGATTCCAAAACTAGGGCAGTTGACCAACTTTGTTCCATCAGAAAGTACCTTGTCATTCAATGTAACACTTGGCATGCTCAAAGGCCACATCTGTGACCTCCTGAACTAGCAGCCAGTTTTCTCTCCTATGGTTTCTAACGTACCATATAAGATTTTATCTCGATTGCATTTTTTGAGACATTGACTTTCTACTGTCTTCTCTTCTTTTTCTGGAGAATATACTCTCCCAAGGCAGAACTGTGAATGTTTATTGCTTGTATTCTGTACACACCCCTCATCAGGCATTCAGTAAATATGTTTTGAAATGTTTCGAATGGAGGAGAAATTATCCAGTGTAGGTAAACTAGTACTTAGATCAAAGAGTGGTGGAATTTAAACGAATCCCTGAATGGAATGGCTGAGCACAGCGGGGAGCACAAAGTAAGAGTTAATTAGCTCTTGGCTGATGGACAGTCTGTGATGCAGACTCTGTCTTTTATATGGAGGAGTCATGCATTACCTGGAGGGGTTAGAGCCTAAAGTCAGAGCAAGGAGCAAAACTCACAAAATTTTTCATGAGCAGTTTTTTAAAATTACTCATGAAAATCTCTTAATGGATCCATAAAGTATATTAAACTTGGTTTT
Organism: Lutra lutra; assembly: GCF_902655055.1. Lineage (NCBI taxonomy): Eukaryota > Metazoa > Chordata > Mammalia > Carnivora > Mustelidae > Lutra > Lutra lutra. Next base: position 160,555,695 of record NC_062280.1, read on the forward strand.
GTCCATACAGTTCTAAATGGATTTATGTCCAGATGCATGATGTATTTACTAATATATTTTATGCAAAATTTTCTGAAAGTGGCATATTTAGAAATTAATTTATTCAAGTCTTTTGGTCCTTAGAATTCTTCAGCGGAAATTACTAAGCTTTCACCCTTCCCCTGTTTGTTGTTTTGCCTTTGTCTCCCAGCTACATCTAACTTTTTGTTTAGGCAATGTTTTCTTTGGCCCTTAATTAGTTCTTCAATAGCTTTCTACAGGAGGTCTGGGAAGCCTATAACCACCTGCTTCCTCCAGTCACTCAGAGTGTGCTCAGCCTCTTTCTCTCTCTCAAATGCTTTTGAATTAGATAACTTAAAAACAAGTGTGCTGTGATAATTCCCTGTAATTTGTGTATAAAGTGGTGCTAGTTTAGGTTTAGGTTTGGACTAGTCATATATAAGGTGGGCATCAATACTATGTATTTACAAAGAGCAGAAAAGTAAGTTTTAGAGAATTTAAGTAACTTTCTCCAGGTTATAATCAAGTAGTAGTATGGAAGCAGGTTATAAACTCTGGTGCTCAGGTGTCAGATCCTTTAAATCAATGGATCTCCTGAAAGTCATACCATGTGCAGAAGGAATTTTGAAAAATGGCGTTGGAGGTTTTCGTTTATACTACAACTGGGAGAAGTCACTGACATTTAGTGGGAGGGTGTGGGGTGTGGGTCAATTGCAGCTTCAGTAGATTCCAAACGCACCAGATCGGTTGGACATGCAAGGAAGACTTCACCCCAAATTTTTGCAAAGGGGTAGAGAGATTGAGCTGAACGCCTCTGAAACAAAAGGTAGGAGTGTTTTTTAAGCATTGGGATGAACTAATGGAAAAATACTAGACAACTATGGGCCGTCTGTTCAATGTGATTAGGCCTTCTGTGTTCACTAATTGTTGCTTATCGATGTTCCTCCATCCCTGCCCTCCTACCGAGAATGAAAGATAGTGGCCCTGTCTTCCCTGATGATTACATTCCAGAGACAGCTCCCAGGTCTTTGAGAAACTGGATTTTAGAACTGATTTTAAAAACTGGAGAGGTGTCGGAAGAAGATCTGCCTCTTTAACAGGCAGAGGAATAATTTACAATTGCCTGTTTGCTAAAGTAAATGCTCTGGGGGTAAAGCAGGTTAGGTGCCTAGAGTCAGGAAGAAGCTTGTTTGAAGTTGACTCAAGCTGAGGGAAAAATTAAGGCCATCTTGTTCAGGTCCCACATGAGAAAAAAAAATTATGCCCATCTCATGCTTGTATATCAGTGAGACAATTGCTTATAATTACGTGAGCCTGGTGATCTACTCCATTATATATACGGACACAAACATTTTCACACGGTTTTAATAGAAATGCATCATCCAGGAATGCAGCCAACTTTTAAATTCAGGGAAGACTGTTATATGTTTGTTTTGAAACATTACCAAGATTTGATCATCATTACAGAAAATCATGTCTCTAATGGCCATGCTGATCATAGATTTTAAATCTCCAAAGAAACACCTGGTTAAATCTGGTTTTCTTTTTCTTTTCTTTTCTTTATTTTTTCTTTTTTCTTTCTTTTCTTTTCTTTTCCTATTTTTTCCTTTCTTTCTTTCTTGTAGCTTTTCCCACTCTGGGTGACTCTGTGTACAGACACAATAATTTCATGTACAGGGGCACCTGGGTGGCTCAGTGGGTTAAAGCCTCTGCCTTTGGCTCAGGTCATGATTCCAGGGTCCTGGGACTGAGCCTGGCATAGGGCTCTAGGCTCAGTGGGGAACCTGCTTCCTCTTCTTTCTCTCTGTGCCTGCCTCTCTGCCTACTTGTGATCTCTGTCTGTCAAATAAATAAATATAATCCTTAAAAAAATTGTTAAATAATTTCATGTACTTCGTTCTGACTTCTGGTAAATTCATATCTGAGTATTTACATTTTTAAAATACATATTACTTTATTATAAATTATATTCCTTTTATTTCTCCTTTATGTAAAAGTTAATCTTCTTTTTAAAGTTGTTGGGGGTACTTGAAACCTTTTAACATATGGATATTCCCCCTTGTTTACCCATGACAAGGCCAGGCATAGACCTTGTGTTCAAATTTCCGTTCTCTGCCACATGATTTTATTAGCTGGTCTACTATCCCCACTAATCAATCAGAACAAAATGTGTGTTACACAAAATTCTATTAAGTCTTTCTCCTTTCCCAGGAGGAACTTTGACTCACCAGAGCCAGTGTACAGTCCATCCTGAGAATATGCTGGCCGTATTGTTAAATATTTTCTGACCTACTATCCTATAAGGCCACCCTTTCATCCTACTTTCCTAAACCCAGTCCTGTGTAGCCCTGTTAATTCCTCACTAAAAAAGAAAAACCATTTCCTGCCTTGTAAGGGCCTATTCAGCCAGAGCAGCCCCACCCTGGTTGAACTGATATTTTGTTGTAAAACTTAAATTGACCTTGCCCCCCTTGCCCCCCCCCCCCCCGCAGGGGAACTTATTTAAAAGCAAGTCCGGGAAACCAGTCCCACGCAACAAAGTCCAAATACAAGGGTGGGTCAGGCCAGGTGGAGGTATTCAACAGTGGGGGCGCATACTGTCTCCTAGCTACAAAGGAGTATGTGCCCCCGCCCTTTGGGAGCCTTTTGGCGCCAATCCTAACCAAGGTGTGATAGGCTAAATCAAATGTCTACTAGGGTAAATTGTAATTCAATTGGTCGCCTAGCATCACTGTGGAGTTTCCTGTGCATGTTACAATCTCATTGGCCACCTGTGTGTGGCCAGGCCCAACCACATGGCTTTTGCTCTATAAAAGTTAGTCTGGAAAGCAGGGAGAGGTCATCCTCTCTGTAAGGGTGGCCCCGACCGGTCTGTTTGACGGTCAGTCTGATTTCTGATGCTTGGTGCGAAATAAAGCTTTGCTTGACCTTCGCTTTGTATCAGTCTCGCTCCTTTAATCACAGACCCATTATTGGGGTACCCTGTTTTGGGGGGACCCAACAGCCTAACTCTCAGAGTCTTGCAGTTTTATGGCTGAGATGCCCCACAATGCTGTCCCTCTACTTACAAACTCCTGTCTAATAAAGTCTCTTCTTACTAAGCCCACATTTGTTTTTCACTTGAAATATTATTATATTGGTAAATAAATAAGTAAGCAAACTAAAATCCATTCAAGATCAGAAATGCCAGGGAGGGGCGCCTGGATGTCTCAGTGGGTTAAAGCCTCTGCCTTCGGCTCAGGTCATGATCCCCAGGTCCTGGGATCGAGCCCCGCATCAGGCTCTCTGTTCTGCAGAGAGCCTGCTTCCTCCTCTCTCTCTCTGCCTGCCTCTCTGCCTACTTGTGATCTCTGTCTGTCAAGCAAATAAAATCTTTAAAAAAAAAAAGAAAGAAAGAAAGAAAAGAGATGCCAGGGAATCCAAAGTCAGAGTTTCTAGAATAATTTCTAGATTTCTAGAATAGATTGAAAAGTTTGCTGGAATCCTCTTCGGAAACTCATTATAGTAAATTCTTTAGCATTCTTAGACTGCTGTGTCAACTAATTTCATTGTTCCTTTCTTTCCCTTCTTTTTCTTAAACTAATCACTCTTCAGTGTGTGGTGATGCTGGTTAATCCCTAAACAGACAGGAGCTCTCCCCAGCTGCACCTCAAAACAGACCCCCTCTGCTTCCATGAGGTCAGACCAAATCCTAGCAGAGGTGGGGAAAAGTATGAATGTCAATGGTAGTGACTGTTAAACAGACTGTGGAAAATGGGGAAAAGATTAAGCCAACTTTAGATGACCTTCGTGTGCATTTAAGTCATAATGGCCCTTGACCGCTCATCGCCACGTTCTTCTTCACAGAGCGCTTAGCCAAGCAGCAATTTAACAGCACAGCTGAGTTTCCATTCTGTGGAAGGCATTGGGTTAGGGCTGGATATGGCAAATGGATAAACAGTCAATTAAGAGTTACAACCTACACATTTTTTAATTGGCTTGAAAACTTACTCTGTCTACTGGACAACAAAAGAGAAAAGCAAAAAACTAACCCCTGTGAATTGATAGTGGAAGTTTTATTTCATTTTTTTAATAAACCCAAATCTGATGATTTGTTCTAATAACTAAAAGAAAATATTGTCCTCACTGTGATAAATCAACTTCACATCTAATCCATTCGTCTGTCAAGATTCAGAATTGACATTACTTTGCATCAGTTGGTTTCCTTCTTTAAATAGGTGAGCCTCGGGTGTCAGTCCACCAACTGCAGGGACGCCTGCTGTGGGAGGTGGCTGTTGTGCCGGGAGGCACAGAGAGTTTCACACAGTCCTGCTGTGGTAGCTGGCAGAGGTCAACAACCATGATCTCAGTCCAGACAGAAAAATACAGGAAAGACAAACTTCATTTTTTAATTAATGAAATGTCAGTGCATTTGAAGGTAGAAGATGACGCTTTCTGAATTTAATTTTCAAAAATAAACATTAATGTTTTACGTTAGCATAATCATTAATTGAATTTTCTGGCCTTAATGTGAGAAGTACATGCGTCTTCATGATAGCAAAACCACACATACTAAAAATTGATTCTTATTCACCTCAAATACTTTGATGATGTCCTTGGTTATAACTATGAAATGTTCATTCCAGAAAACACAATAAAATTGCCTAACTTGTGAGTGATCTCATCATAAAATTATTATTTAAGTTATGGTTTAAAAATAAAGACAAAATCTAGTGAGATACTTTGAATATAATCTGATTCCTCATGTAAAAACTGTTTCTCTTAAATATTACATATATGCCTTATCCCAGTTTTGCAAAATAATAAAAAAGATATAAAAGACATATACTTTTTGTTATATTTTCTAATGTGCATATTTTATCATTCAAGCACACTTCTCATGTTAGGATCTCTTTTCCATGTATCTCCTTTATATCAAGTCATAAGAATGCTCCCCTAACTATGTAATCAATATTCTGTTTCCTTTTTCAACCTATAACAGGAAAGCAACTACTTTTATACAAATTCCTTTGTTTCTGAATGAGAAAAAGAGAAAAGAGAAATAAAAGAGAAAGAGAGAAAGACAATGAACTATGTGCGTGTTCTTTGTGAATGGTTTAAAACTAGATTATGGAGGGAACAGATTCCCCCCACCTTCCCCGCCCCCTCTCTTTTTCCTCTGAACGTGGGTCTCTCACTCAATGAGGGCTTAAAGCAGGTGGAAAAAATAACCATAATGATCTTGATTTTCTCCTGATGTAGAAGGTGGATAAGGTTGGGGACACAGGCCTGTGTCAGGCAGGCGTGTCATTAGCCAATGTGCAATGGGGATTTGAGTGTGTTTATAGTATCTTTGCCCCAGGTAATTCCAGAGCGATGAAATAACATGCCTTTTAAAACACAGTAGCATCAAGCTTCTCATTAGTAGCAGAGTCCAGTGTATCTCTTGGAGATGTCACTTATCTCAGAAACTGTCTGAGAAATACATTTTAAGACAACTTAGTGGATAATCATCTTACTTTTTTGTTTTTAAAATTTCTTCCATTATGAACATGACGATAGCTTCCCAATCTTCAACTATCACTTATTCAATTTGTTGGAGACTACCAAAAATATCAGCTATTCCGTTACCCCTTTGATTTGTATCTCATTTCACACTTTTCTCTCTTCCATCTTTTCCAATGGCGTGTATGTGTTTTTTCTTACCGGTGCTATTAGCACTCAGCGATACATGGCCCCTGATCTCTCAGTGTGTCATCCCTAATCGCAGAGCTATGTTAACGTAATAGTATGAATGTCCCAAGACATCACTACTATATGAAATGTCACTTTAAAAATTTGGTTCAAATCCTCCACTCACCAATATTGGCATGAGGTTCAATATGAATCATTTTTCATGGTTCATTCTCCTTCCCTTGAGTTTTACCAAAAAGCTGTAGCTGTCACAGTCCAGGAAAAATATAATAAAAAACTTTTTTTCTTCTAAATTTCTCCGTAATCTTTCCAAAATACCCCATTCGTCCTCTTTACCCCTTCCAGCTAAATGGACTTGTCCATGTCCTTAAAAACAAATGTTGTATATGACAGCCTAGGACCCTGAATGTGGAGCCAACATGAAACTCCCACCCTGGACTGGTGCATGAGAAAAAACACAAAACAAAACACCAACAAACTTTTTTGCTTTCTAAACCACTGAATTTTAGGGAACAATTTAGCCTTCCATCGCTGAACTACTGATATATCTGCATACTTCAAAGTTAGCTGGTGGCCATGTTATGATTCACAAAGGTCAAAATTCATAGTACCCTAGTGATTTTGGTAAGTATCTACAAGTATTTTAAAACAGATATTATATTTAAAGTCTCTACCGAAAGAAAATAGTCCCCTATAGCCAGCATTTAACAGTCTAACCATATAAAAACGGAATTCCAGACAGAAGATAAAATATACGGTAAATTAATTTTTATTTTAATTTTATTTCAATCCATTACAAAGTCCTTAATCTCAAATGACAGTGAGAATGTTAATATGTGAAATTAGTTGCTTTCATGGATTAAGAAGAAATTCACAACCAACAAATTGTAAAGGAAATTTAGAGGACAATGAGGTCACATAGAAAAGCAAAATCATCCTTTTTCCAATAATTCACATTTCACTATTGTGGCATTTGACCAGTATTCATAAAATCCACCCCAGGACTAAAATTATTAGTGAATGGCTGGAAACTGAAGTGAGCAGGCATTTAGCAATTGTTCAGTGGTCTGTAAAATGAATTTCTGATCTCAGTCCAGTCATAAAACCTTTCAATTGATGCAAGTCAATGCCTTTTCTATCAGTCTCATCAGGGAAGCCTGGGACTGCCTGAACAGAGACACAGAAATGTCTCCTACAGAGCCAAAATCTGTAAGTCAAAATTAAGGATCACTGGTAAGGGAGTTACTGTCTCTGCTTGAATCATTCTGCAGCTAAGTGCAAGGCTTTAAACGATGATTCTAGTTCCTTTAGGGAGATTTACATTCTCTCTAAAGATAGAGTGGAATAGGTACCATGAAAATCCTGCATCCAGTGAGAAGAAATTGAAGATAAGAAACTGCTTCATTCCAAAGGGAGGAAGGTAGCAGATTACCTACAGTCCTAGTCGATACAACAGACATGCTGACTTAGAAGAGTGAGGTTCAAAGAGTATCCTTTATGTCTCAATGGATCATTGGAATTCAAAGTGCTTCAGAGGAGTCAAAATTCCACATATATCTTCGTTAAATGTCCTTATGCTTGTCTGAAATGACTTGACCATATTTTCTTTGCAAAATGCCAGGTATCCCCTAGGTCTTTTTCAAAGGACTTAAAGTAATTTTCATTTATTAATCAGTGCCATGTTATTATTAATATTATTTTAATTTTAATTTTTATAGTTCTTTTAGCTTCTTTAATAAAGTTATGCTTTTTTTTTTTTTTTAAGTTTGGCTTCAGCAAGGATCTGAGGGACCAATCAAAATGATTTAAAATGAGCTCTACTATATACCCAGTGGCAAATTCCACATAAGACAGAACTGGCACTTACTCCCCTTCTCTTCAATTCCCTGAGAAACTTGTGGTCCTCCTACATCTTTAATGCTTATACTAATATGTATAATACTTATATTATACTTATACTATATTATACATATACTAATATGTATAATATACATATTATCTATATGATCTATATATTATGTAGATATTTATTATATAGATATAATCTTCTTAATGTTCTGATCCTAGATAATCAGAAGATAATATTTTGGAATCAAGATTAATTTGTCTAAATTTCCAGTCTAGAACCAAATGCTATATGTAGCACAATCCCAAGGAGTTAAAAGGTTTAGATTTGGTCACCAAATGAGAGCAAATATTAGATTACACTAAGTATAGACACCTCCAAGTTAAAGGTTAAGTTCTCAAGTTTGAAACATTTTACCCTCTTTTTTCATAAAACCCCTCTGAATAAATAGAGGTTCAATATGGCATGGAGAATGCTAATATGGGGAAATTTTATAGCTCTTAAGAAGTTATTATCTACACAAACATTAATGAAGATTTATGCCTTTGGTAGAATATACTGATTGTTCACAATGCCAACAGATATCATAAACATGTAAATGTGTCCTTTAGCTGTAACATGTAGATTTGACTGTTCTCTTCCTCTAATTTTTATTTGTGACAATCTGTATAGAATGGGGGTGGGGAAAAGCCTCCAAAGTATTAACTGTTTCAGTCAGAAAATTACTGCTTATTTTCAAGCTCCCAAAACTGTATATGGCACATGGTCATGGGCTGGGAAATGTTAACTGGGCTTAGTCTGGAAATTTTTTCCAAGAATTCTATACCCTATAAGATTCTAAATTGCCAGAATGGGGGAAAAAATAGAGAGAGAGAGAGAGAAAGAAAGAAAAGAAACTTTGAGAGATTTTGGAGGTGAAAAGGAAACAAATCAATCTCTCAGAAGGTCCTTATAATCAGACATCATGACAGAACAACAGAGAGGGTCCCACCTGGTCCTTACTCTTTTCGGTGTCTCTTCTTAAGTGCTGGTCCCATTGATCAAAGTAGCCCCAATTTTACAACCAGAAGCTTGGCTGTGGACCTACTTGGGAGCAGCTTCATAAAGGAAACAGCTTTTCTAGAGCCTATATAACTCCCATATGTTTTTTTAGGAATGCTTCCTCCATGGTCTAACTTCAGGTGTCAGATAGATATATTTGTTTTTTTCAGAGTCCCTTGCAAGTACCCCTCATTCACGCACATCAGATTGTACTGATTCATACTTGTATTACTATTTCTGTCTCTTGAGCATGTATCGCAAAAAAAAAAAAAAAAAGTAAATAGGAAAGGAGAGTTAGTCTCTTAATTGCTAAATTCATTCTACAGAAAATATTCTGTTAGCTAGTTTTAATATTACATAACTAGTTTTACTAGTTAGATGCAAGTAATTTTCATATAGGCCCTGAGTGAGGCCAGGACATATCCTCCAATTCATGCCATCACTATCAGAGTAGAGTTTATTTTTCAAGGTTAGAGAAACAAAAACATTCAGCAAGTAGGGAAGGGACAGAGGAACAAATTGTGCTCCCAAACCCACCTCCTAAGAGAAGTCCCTAATTATGAGGGTTTCTTTTGGCTCTGTCAGCACCTTCATTTAATGCCTGTTGGGTTTCCTACCTGCTTCATTTCAGGAGACTCTTAATTGGACTGAAGCATGTACAAACATTGAGAATCTGACATTTCAGGGCAAACTTTTTTTTCTCTCTCTGATGTGTAGAAGATTCAATTACTCACTTTGTTTATACTTGTTGTTTTATTCCTTCTGCAATTGTTTTGGGCAGGAAAGCAAACCTAACAGTCTAAACTCATGAGTGGAACTGGAATCTATTCTAGTTATCCACTACATTACAAACCACAGCAACTTGGTAGCTTAAAACAACAGTTATTGTACTGTGCCCATGGTTATTAGGGCAGGAATTAAGGGCCCATTTAGCTGAATGATTTTTCTGTTCTAAATGGCACCAAATGTTGTTACTGTATATATCCAGCTGTCAGCTGAGCTGGTCTAGAAGATCCACAATGTCTTCACTAGCATTTCTGGTGCCTTGGCAGGAATGGCCACCAGGTCATTCTCCCTCATTAGGGGTTCTTAGGACCTCTTCATGTAGTCTCTCCAGCAGGATGATCACAGTTCTAACATGGCAGCTTTGAGTTTCAAGTATGAGTACTCCAAGAGATAGAATGTGGCACGAAGTCACTTCTGCCATATTCCACCAATCAGAGTAGTCACAGAGCCCTCAACAGATTCAAGAAAGGACATAGACCCAACTTTTCAATGAATGCAGCATCAAAGATTTTTCTGGATATCTTTAATTCCCACACAATCCAAAATGGATCAGTGCCTATGGTCATTAATACTTCTAATGTGTAAGAACTGGGAGTATCCTCAGTGCTCAAACCTCTTCATTTTGAAAACAGTATGTGAATGTCTTCGTAGTAATAAGGGAATTGCTCAAGATGGAAGACTTAGTAAGATTCAGCGCAGAGACTAGAACTATGAGCTCCTGACAAGGTTCAGTAGACTTTGAACAGAAAAACACATTGATAGTAATCATAATTTTCTGGTAATTCTCTTGTGGTATAATTATTCATCCACAATACCACAAAACAGTCTGGCACATACCACTTGTTGGGAAGATTACGGCAATGAAACAAGCCTGTGCATAGCAGTTTATGGTTTGAAAGCAAACTGAAGTCTCAGCTCTAGAGTCAGACCTGGTTTGATTCCAGACTCCAGTAAGAATGCGGTTAGTTATTTCACCTCCCACTTCCTCGGTTTTCTCATCTGCAATAAGACAACTACCTTGTAGGTTTGCTGTAAGGATGAAATGAGGGGATATGTGAAGTGTCACGCACAAATCAATGGTCAGTAACACTCACATATTGTTTTTAACAGTTCCGGGCAGGACCATAACAGTTCTTCCCTGAAAACATTTATTGTCTCCTTCTTATCTAGGTAAGGCTTTCAGTTGGGAATGAGGTGGAGGGACAATGTAGGACTATGGAGCAAAAAGAGAAGCTACAATTTTCTCAGAGAGGAAAAAGAAAAAAAAGCATTTCAGAGCAATTGAATAACCTCTGAAGTTTTCTCCAATAATACTCACTTCTTTAGCTGAAGTTGCTCAGAAGACACAGAGTTGGGTCAAGTAGAATTAGGATCTGCCAGGCATGTGTGACAGAGGAAGAGGATCAAAATAGTTCAAAGTTTTTCCAAGAAAATTATAATAATGATGGACTTTGAGCAAAACTAGGAAGGAGGTCTGTATGATTTTTCTAATGCTATAGAGTCGTTTCTTTAAACATCATACTGATTGCAGAGGTATGACAATTTCAGATAATGCCAAAGTCCAGTTGCTTCCTTGAAAGAGAGATAAAAAGCATGGAGATAAAAGTCATTAAAATTGAGATCACACAATGCTGCTGTTGAATCATGTGGATGACAGAGTTCTGCCAGGAAAGGCAGAGGGTTCAGGTTCAAAGACTTTGAAGAGTAAGAAAGAGTGGCAAAGAAGGCAGAAGGTAAGAGAAGTGATGAGAAGGGCTGACTGACTGGCTTGAAATCACAAGCCTCAGAAGACCAAGCCATTTCTATGAGAATGGAAGGAAGAGTTTTCGAAAAAAAATGTATCTCAGAGCAAAAAAGTAGTTGAGCATGTTCTCAAGATTCTGAGGTACCATAGGTACCATAGAATCAGCAACAGCCTCCTGAGAAAGCTGTAGGTAATTTGTATCTTTTTTTTTTTTTCCCCCCTGAATTAGAAGGTGTTACTTAAATCACAGGTGCTGGAAGAAGCATTCTATCATCATCAGTGCCATCATTGCTATTGTTCCTTGCTGTTATTACCAAGACCGTTATTAAGATGACCAGGGTCCTGTAGAACAGATTGAAAGTGACATGGGGCTCCATGATTCAGAGAAGGGCAAAACAGCAGCATGGTAAGGATAAATGGAAGATATTTCCCAGAGGTGCTTGCCTACAGTGTGATGACTGAGAATAACAAGACTGAGAAGTATGATGGTCTCAGCATTACCAGAAAATCAGTCCCATTACCCTGATCCAAATGGATTATATTCCAGAGCAGTGTTTCTCAAAATTTGACCCTGTGTGTATCACCTGAAGATCTTTAAATACAGAGTCCAATTCACTAGGTTCAGGTAATGCCAGAGTTTCTGCTTCTCTAATAAGCTCTCAAGGGCTGCCCTTTTTTTATTCACATTCATCCAACAAACTGTCCCACACTACAGGCCACAGAAATCAGTAAGAAGCCTCAATGAAGAACATTGACTCTTCACCCACTAGGACACAAGGAAAAACAGAAGAATGAGAGTTAAATGGTTTGGAAAAACTTATTCACAATTCATTCACTTAATATTTGTGATATCTCTTTTTTGTTAATAATCAAAATACTTTGTAGAAAGTGTGTTAACAAGAATGTGGTTAAATGATACTCACCAAACATCTCAGGTATTTCAAGAAGTGTTAAACTTGGGGGCAGGGAGTAAGTGATGTATAGAACATTGAAGATTACCAAGAAATAATATATTCCATAAAGCTAATAAATTGGTAATTTCAGAAATTTTGAACTGACATATATATTATACCCTGATAAAAATTATTTCCTTGCAAATTGTGGTGATGTGACTGATCTTGGAAGAGAACATTAATCCCTGCTATTAAAAAGAATCTGCGGGTACCTGGGTGGCTCAGTTATTAAGCATTTGCCTTTGGCTCATGTCATGATCCCAGGGTCGTGGGATGGAGCCCCTCATCAGGCTACCTGCTCGATGGGGATCCCCCACCCTACTTGCTTGGGTTCTCTCTCTTGCTGTCTCTCTCTCTCTCTGTCAAATAAATAAATAAATCTTTTAAAGAATATCTGAACATCTCAGTATATTTCTGGATACTTTTTAAAATCAACTAATGAAGAAATTAAATTTAGAAATCTGATTATTCAAGATTCTCTTCAGTTATTGGGTAAAATGTCTGTGAAACTGGGGAAATTTTTACCTCGAGAAGTCAATTTCTAGTAAAAATTATTAATGATAATTTTTTCAGGCAAGAAAAAATCTGAATTTTCTAATTCAAGGGAGCTGAAGCAAGGATTTTGCAAGGGTTCATAGAGGGGCAGTTACTATGTATCTTGACTTGGAATGACTTAAAAATATCCAAGAGCAAATCAAAAAAGAAATGTAATTCATTTAATTGCTTGACCTTTCTTGGTATTTTTTCATGTAATCATTTATGATGTCTCCTCTCCTTGTCCCAATATCAGAGTGTTCTAAAATTCTTCCTCATTGTCTTCAAATATAAGTAGATATGCTAAATTTTTATGATTGTACAGTCAATTAGGATTTGTAAGTGTCTATGGGTATCATAGTGACTCAACTCAATGCAGTAGATAAGTAGATTTGTGTGGAGATTCAAAGCTCCTGTAGCATTGAACCAGGTATGTTATCTCAGATGTGGCAAGTGGGATCTTGTGGATCCAATGCCTAGATGGTCAGAGGTTAGGTCCTGAGGTTTTGGCAGCATTGGTCTTTCACTGACAACATGAAAGCCACTACTGAGGTCAAGATGCTGTTCAAGAACATCCCCTCCCCGTCTTCTTGTGTGACTTCTCCATCTCTAAATTAATTGTCAGTGACATTCTTCTGGTAATAGGCTATCGGTGGAAACTTGCTCAGGGATGGGGTACAGACATCTAAACCTCATCTGCGCTGATCCAATTCTGTGCAGGGCCATATTCTAGGGCCTAGGGGCAAAACTGTGAGTAGAGAAGTCACTGTCCTCAAGGAGCTTAAATTTGTTGTGCTTAGGAAAACAATGGGGACGGCTCCTTGACATCGGATTTGGGAATGATTTTTTAGATATGACACCAAATGCACATGCAAAAAAGTGAAAATAGACAAGTGGGACTATATCAAACTAAAAAACTTCTGTACAGAGAAAGAAACAATCAACAAAATGAAAAAGCAACCTATGTAATGGGAAAATATTCTGCAAATTATAGAGCTGATAAGGAGTTAATACCTAAAATCTATAAAAAGCTCATACAACTCAGGGCACCTGGGTGGCTCAGTCAGTTGGGTGTCTGCCTTTGGCTCAGGTCATGATCCCAGGACCCCGGGATCCAGATGTGTATCAGGGTACCTACTCAGTGGCAAGCCTTCTCCCTCTCCCTCTGCCTCCAGCTCCCCCTATTTATTCTTTCTCTCTCTTTTACTGTCAAATAAATAAATAAATAAGTAAATAAACAAATTTTAAAAATCTTAAAAAAAAGAAAACTCCTACAAATCAAGCACAACAAAAACAACAAAAATTTGATTTAAAAGTGGACAAAGGACTGCAATATATAATTTTTCTAAAGAAAACATACAAATGGCCAACAGGTATATATGAAAAAGTAGTAAAAATAAAAATTAGTAACATCAGGGCAAAGTAAATCAAAATTACAATGAGATACCACGTCACCACTATTAGGATGGCTATTAGCAAAAAATTTACTTCCCTGGTACTGTATATAGGTACATGGGCACGCTCTGGCATCTCTTTAGGGGTCTGTTTTGTACGACCCCCAACTCTGCAACTATCTTTTTTTTTTTTTTTAAACTAAGGTTGTAGAATTACAAAATTCCTTCAGCCTTTGAATCTTAAGTAAGATACCCTCAACTGGATTGATTTCAGTCCTTCGGGAGTCAGTATGTGTGACTGTCTATTTAAATATAGTCCCATTGGAGCCCCAAGAGTGCCAAATGTCTCCTATGCTTTCCAGATGCCTCCTTCCTGAGCCACCCAGGGAGGTGCAGCCCTGAGCAAGGACCCTCTGGTGACTTAATTTAGTTCACCAGTGCCTACTCAACTGAAAAACTGGGTTGTCATTCTTGAAGAAACTCATGGAAGGGCATGTTTCTTATAGGTTCACACACTAATTTGTACAAAAATGTCCTTGGCGCAGCTTATATACCAGGTAGTGCTGAAGACTGTTTTTGAGTATTGCATGAAGGCTACGAGGTTGGAACAGGCAAGTCATAGGTGTGAAAGCTTTAATTTGTCTACTTCATTTATCTTCTTATTTTTGTGTCCATCATCTCTGCTTTCCTATTTTATGACCATTGGAGTGTTCTGATGGCTTGTCTTAAAACCTGAGTTGAGGGCGCCTGGGTGGCTCAGTGGGTTAAGCCGCTGCCTTCGGCTCGGGTCATGATCTCAGGGTCCTGGGATTGAGTCCCACATCAGGCTCTCTGCTCAGCAGGGAGCCTGCTTCCCTCTCTCTCTCTGTCTGCCTCTCTGTCTACTTGTGATCTCTTTCTGTCAAATAAATAAATAAAATCTTTAAAAAAAAAAAAAACACCTGAGTTGATGTATGGTGGGAGCAGCAGAACATTCAAGACATTTTTGTGATTCTTTTTTTAACCCCCCCTTTGTATATGTGATATTAAGCAAATGGAGAAACATTGCTCTAATGGTTTAATAAGGAAGGAGAGAAAAATACCATAATTTCTGAGTGGAGAAGTCTCTTTCTGTCTGGAAAAGTAGATCAAGACAGTTATCAACAGTTTGGCTGTGTTATTGTACCTGACTTTAGGATCCAAAAAAACTTTTTTGCCAAGTTGTGCCTTTCCTCCTGGAATCGTAAGTTGAACACAATACTAGTAGTTATTTGCACTATGAAGTGAATATTGTGACAGAGAACACAACAGAGGCTTTCTCACTGTTAAGCAAATAATGCCTTGTGAATGCATGCTCAACGGAGAAACCACTGTAGTTTTAACTGCTGATGCTGTCTGTCTTGTTGGACCATAATTTCTGGGTGTTTTTTTCACTCCCCCTTTCTCCCATCATCCCCCCACCCACACACACACACAAAAATCCACAAAAGGTAATAACAGTTGATGAGGATGTAGAGAAAATAAAACTTTTATACATTGGCGTTGGGGATCTAAAGTGATACAGCCACCATGGAAAACAATATGGATAGTACTCAAAATATTAAAAATTGAACTAGTACATGATACAGTAATCCCACTTCTGGGTATATATCCAAGGGAAATAAAATCACTATCAGGAAGAGATATCTGCTTCCATGTGTATTTCAGCATTACTCACGAAAGGCTAGATAGAGAAAAAAACCTAGATGTCCATCAACAGATAAATGGATAAAAAGGTGACATAGACACATACACACATGCACACACATGCACATAAACACACACACAGAGGAATATTCTTCAGCCTTAAAAAAGAAGGAAATCCTTCCATGACAACATGGATGAACTTGGAGGACATTACGTAAAACATAATAAACCAGACAGAGAAAGACAAATATTGTAGGATCTCATGATAAGAGGAATCTTTTCAAAAGTTGAATTCATAGAAACAGTGTAGAATGGTGGTTACCAGGGGTTGAGGGTTGAGGGAAATGGTGGAGTTGTTGGTCTAGGGGTACAAACTAAGTCAAAATTAAAATTCCTTCTTCTCATAATCTGAACAGTGATAGAGAAAAGGCAGAATTATAATTCTGTCATTTCCTTCATTGTATTAAATTTCTGTTATTCTATAAACGTTACCTAAATTTAGTGGCTTAAAACAGCACAAATTTTTTATTTTACAGTTCTGTGGAAGTCCAACGTGGATATCTGGGCTAAAATCCCAGTATTGGCAGGGCTGTGTTTCTTTTTGGAGGCTCTAGAGAGACTCTGTTTCCTGGCTTTTCCAGTTTCTAGAGAACATGCACATTTTTTTTGGCTTGTGGCCCCTTTCTCATTTCCTTAAAGCCAACAGTGTTGCTTCTTTCTGATCATTCTTCCCCAGTCACATCTTCCTCTGACTGACTACAGATGGGAAATTTTCTCCACTTTCTAAGGGCTCCTGTGATTTGACGGGGCCCGTGTGGAAAATCTGGACTAATCTCCCCTTCTTAAGATCCTTAGCTTAATCACATCTACAAAATATTTGCAGGTTCCAGGGATTAGAATATGGACATCTTTGAAGGGCCATTACTTTGCCTCTTAGACCCATTTTATGCTTTTCTTCTCCTTTTTAAAACTTGGTAAGAATCACTCAGAGATTTTCATGAAATCTCTTCTTAATCAACTTACAGTCCCTCATCTCTAATGAATAGTTGCAAGCCTCAGCTAAACCATCAGTTCAATTATTATGGCAGGACTTCATTAGCCATGTTATAAACATCTCAGGCAGTATTTATCGATCCATCCATAAAATCCAGTATTACATAGCAGGCTTATTTTATCATTTCTCTTTGGTGTGCATCTTAGTTTTACTAGACCCCTAACAGATTGTCTCAAACCTTTTTTGGATGTCCATCCTCCATATAAGACTTAAAAAGAAAAACAATAAATTGCCTATATCTAAAGGAAAACCTGTGGCCATAAAAACAAATTCCACCCATGTAGATTCCTTTCCTTGATTCCTGCATGTCAAAAATAAGAGCTGGTTCCCTGGTTGGTGACTAAGATGTTTATGAAGGATGGTAGAAGTGGAGCCCATAATAGCCCCAGAAAGCTTAAGCCAATTCCATTAATTGTGTTTAAAAAGAAAAAAAAATGGTATAAACAAGGAAAAATACACAAATAAATGGATAATCAAAATATATACATATTTATGGTTGTGGCCCAGGGTTATTTAAAAAATAAACAAAAGGAAGATACAGATTAGTTAGGTAGTGAAGAATGGTCTTTCTGTAGGTAGTGTTTGATCTAAGACCTGAAGGAGGAAATAGAATCACCCACTGTAAGCTGCTGGGGCAAGGCACTGCACACAGAGGAAAGCAAATGAAAGATCGTGAGGCAGGAAGTACCTTGGGGTACAATGACAGTTTGTGTAGCTAGAAAAAAGTGAACAAAGGCTGGGGGGTGGGAGGGTAAGTATATAAAAGATAAGGGCAGAAAAGTGGACAAGGTCTGAGACTATTTAGAGCTTTATAGTTAAAGATGCTATATAATTTATTGCTTTAACTGTGTCAATTTTTAGAGTGGAAAGGATACAATCAGAAGAAGAAGGAGGAGGAGGAGGGGGAAAAGGAAAGGAAGAAGAAGAAGGAGAAGAAGAAGGTGGAGAAGAAGAAGAGGAAGATGAAGAAGAAAGAGGAGGAGGAGAAGTGGAAAAAAAAAAAGAGAGAGAGCATTGAGAATAGGATGCTAGAGCAATTTAGGACAACCTGTATAAATAAGGACTGTCCCAGGCAATCCGAGACACAGGTATGGACCAGGTAGTGAGTTTTTATTTTCTTCTAACACAATGTGATCTGATAGCTGCCCTAAGAAGATGAGCTGGTTGGAATGTGAAGAATAGATTCTGAATAACCAAAAGACGATGCAGGGACCCAATGGGGAGACCACTGCAGCCAGCAGTGCAACGTCATTTGCATAGCAGTGAAGATGCTAAAATACGGTTAGATGTAAATTACAATTTGCAGATAATGGTGACCAGCTTTGGGAGTGGGTGTGAGAAAAATAATAAAATTCAGCATTACTCCTAACATTTTTTTTTTTTTTTTTTACTCCTAACATTTTTGCCCTCAACAGGTGGGAAGACAGCAGTGCCATTATTATATGAAACATAGATGATTAGGGACAAAAGTAGGTGGACTTCAGACCACATAAGAACACCAAGATGAAGATTTATATTTTAGAATTATTTTTATAGAGGACATATGTAATGTGTTCTGGTTTATGACCTTGCTTAAACATGGTGTAGAGGTTGGGCATGAATCACAAAGTCCATATTCCAGCTGATCTAAAGAAAAGAGAATTGAAGATTACTAAGTGGCGATCATGATGATGGTTAATACAAAAACAAAACAGAGCTTTCTTTTGAAATAGAACAGAAAATGATGCTTATAAGACCCCTGTTCTCCTTCTCATTCTCACTCTTTTCCTTAGAATTCTACTACCCTCTTCTTTTACTAATCCCCATTTTCACACTAAGATCAGATAACTGTCTTACAGTGTGACCTCAAACAAGTTACTTAACTTCTCTGTTCTTAAAATCCTCATCATGAAGACAATAAAAATTGCTAATATAAGGTTGTTGAGAAGATTAAGGCAGATAATACCTGTAAAATGTTTAAGATAGCACCTATATGTTGCTCGTTTTTATTTATTTTATGATTATCATTACTATTGTCATTTTACTAGAGTATCATAAACACTTGTTTATATTGTCTTCAGGCCAAGAGAAGTCCCATCCTAGGAACACAGTAAAAATTTCCCCTTAACCTTCCTTAAAGAGAATTAAAAAGTCCTCTTCTGAAACCTCAGCTAATACCCTGGAAGTTTTGTGTTTTGGTATATAAAATTTCATACATTTTTAATTTTTTAAAGCTGAAACTAAATGCCTTACATATTTCTTTAAATTCACTTTTAAAACCATGCAAGAGCAAGCTCTCAGGAGAGTCTCTATCAGGTCATTTAACAAGAAGTACAGCTCCCATCTATGGAGAGCCCGCTCTATGTTGAGAGCTGTGTCAGGCAGTTTACACACATCATCTCATTTAATACTCACAACACTTTTTCTATGTAAGGAGGACGATCTCTACTTTTACAGGTGAGGGACCTGAAGTTTAGAGTAGTTTATTAATTTTCCTGAGACCACAGGTTTAATGGACTCTAAGTTCCTCCTGTTTTCAGCATACGGAAATGCGTATCTTTAAACATCTATTGAACTTCTATTCTATACGATGACCTTCAATTACAGCAGGCTTGTGGGACATGGATTATAATTCCCATTATACAAACAGGGACACAGAGGATCTGAGAGATCATGGTGATTTGTCCAAGGCCACATTATTTAAAAGGTCTGACCTCGGGTTTTCTGGCTGGAAGACAGTCTTCCTGCATTAGAGCAAGATTTCCAGGAGAGGGTTTAGCTGTAGTATTGCTGGGCATGGAGGGCTGAATAGAAGATCCAGGGAAAGTTTGAGTTTTAAGTACACTCAACACCCAGTGTGAAGCCCAGTATGGGGCTTGAACTCACAACCCTGAGATCCAGATCTAAACTGAGATCAAGAGCCAGGCACTTAACCCAACTGAGCCACTCAGGCATCCCTGTTATTACCTCCTTCACAGGGCTGTTGCTACAGACTGAACATTTATGTCCCCACCCCCAAATTCTATATTGAAAGCTAATCCCCAGTGAGACAGCATTTGGAGGTAGGACCTTTTGGAGGTGACTAGTGTCCTTGTAAAAGAGACCACAGAGAGATCTTTTGCCTCTTCCACCAAAGAGGACACAGTGACAAGGTAGTCATTAGAGAGCAAGAAGGCAGGTTCTCACCAGATAACAAATCAGCTGGCATCTGAACGTGGGGCGTCCCAGCCTCCAGAACTGTGGCAAGTAAATGTTAGTCGTTTAAGCCACCTAATCTATGGTATTTTTGTTATAGCAGCCCAAACAGATGAAGAAAGGTGTTTTGAGGTCAAATAACATGATTTGTTTGAAAGCATATTTTAAATAACACAGCACATACTTTATTGTAATTAGTAGAATTTTAAATAATAGATCCTTCATTAAAGTCATCCTTTATTTTATAAAATTTTCTTTTCAAGTTCAGTGTTTCTACTCTACTCCTTTTTAATGCAAGCTGATTTTGAACATTTCGAATACCAAATTGCTTGAAGGTATGTACTGTGCTTTCAAAATAGAATTAGTTATTTCCTTTTATTTTGCTGTGAATATCTATCTATTTTTAAAAGTGTTGAGGATCAAAATAAACCATTATTAAAATAGAAAGAGAAAAATCAAAGAAATAGAAAAAAGAAATTAAAAAGGTGTCTGTAAAAGGAATATAGTTAACCCATTATTATGCATTAACTTGGGTTCTAAATTCCGAGATTTTTGACATTTCAGTGTTACATAATTCATTTTATATAATGGAGAAAAATATGCCAATTTTTAAAGGGATCAAAACAGTTTCAAGGCACTAAATTCCAAAATAAAGTTGTCAAGTGACACCTATTCATGAATACTGCATTTCAGAATAAATATATTCCATTTTCCCTTTAAAGATACTGTGTATAGACAATGGGTGTTCGTCATCCAGCTGTTAACCGTGTGGACTATTGTGAAGAACATACTCAGTACAAGGGCAAAAGCAAACTTTCTTGTGATCTGACATCAAAAGGCCAAAGTTACATTACGTAATGGCATTGGAAAGGACATATTCATCATCTGTATAACTTCACTTTTACTTCTCTAGCACAACACACTTGAAAAAGCATGATTATGTTCATTTTCTAGGAATTTAAGACTTACAGATGTTAAGAAGCAAGCTCAGTAAAAAAATTGTATCTAGGTAAGTCTATCTACAAAGCCACGTTTTTTTCTAATAAAATCCTCCTTCCTTCTGAAGAGTCAAAAGAGTTGGCGATATTTGAACCAAGTTTGCAGGGGCTCCTGGGGTGGCTAAGTCGGTTAAGCATCAACTCTTGGTTTTGGTTCAGGTCATGATCTCATAGTCGTGGGGTAAAGGCAGGTGCCAGGCTCCGTATTCAGTTCAGTCTGCTTCAGATTCTTTCTCTTTCTTCCTTCCCCTTTGCTCCTCCCTTCTCTTGCTCTTTCTCTCTCTCTAAAATAAATAAAAAAAAATTTGAACCAAGTTTGCAAACATTAGCAAAACTTCACTGAGTAGAAAGACATGAAAAGTACAGTCCAGAGAGAGAGGAGCATTTACAAAGCCCGGGGACAGGAGAGACCATCCCTTACTCCAGGACCTGCAGGTTGTTTGGTATGGGTGACCAAATTTTCATTCTGGAGTGAGCTCACACAGAAAGTTAACCATTCTGAGAAGTGTGGATTTCAGTGTGAAGTTTGTGGGAAAACCTTGTTGGATTCTGTGCAAT
Source organism: Lutra lutra (assembly GCF_902655055.1). Classification (NCBI taxonomy): domain Eukaryota; kingdom Metazoa; phylum Chordata; class Mammalia; order Carnivora; family Mustelidae; genus Lutra; species Lutra lutra. The sequence goes on from NC_062280.1 coordinate 160,577,115, forward strand.
ATGAGGGGAGTAGGAGACAAAAGATATTAAACCTAAGACAAAAATTGCTGGTAGGATTAGTCACCCAGCTAAAGTCATGATATTAGTGAAATATTTAAAGATGTCAATACCCTCTTCCCTCTTTCTACTAGCAGAGTTCAAAAGTTCAAGGGCAGGAGTAGAGACATTCACTTGTGAATTGGATAGGATGTTCATACAGTTGAACAGGTATTAAAGGAATTTTAAGATAATAGCAATGGAATCGGTGGAGATGTGAGTCAAGTGTATGAAAACAAGGGAAGAGAAGGCAAGGGTGAATGACATACTGAAAGCTAATTTAGTAAGGATGGAGGTCAGGGCGAGGTTAAAACAAACAAACAAAACTGCTAAGGGTGATGCTGAGAACACCCATCTTGGGAAACACCAAATCTCAACGGGAGCTTCTAGAAACATATCTGGACCTTTGCCCCAGGGGACTCATTGCCTTGTAACCCTGCAATGTAAGCAAATATCCTCTGGGCAGAGGAAGAAAGCTTTACTACAATGGAATGTTGGAGGAACAAAATGCTCTCTATGTATGCTAGATTAGTTCTGAAACAAACGCAGAGGACTAGACTATCTCTGGCTGCCAAGGCTATTTGCTATTCAAAAATTTTTGGCAAGATAAGCCAAGATGATATGTGGAAATGCCTTGGAGAATTGCCCGCCAATAATCTCACAAATTGATTGTTTCCAGGTGATAACAAGTTCTGAGTTGCAGCCAGGAAAATGGGTTGCTAATTGATATTAGAGTTACCCATAATAGCAGCAGAAGTTGACACAAAGAAATAGACTATAAATAAGGTTACCAAATCGTTTAATGAGTTGCAAGGAGAAATCTGATTCTGAAGATAATGATAAAAGCCTAAAAATAGTAACAAAATCTTCCTGGTGCAGAGAAAGTAATAACCACACCACAAAATGTTTATTGCATAAAAAGTAAAAGAAAAGAATTACTATTTTAACACTTATCACCTCCAGAAACATTTGCATACTGTAGTATTTAGGAGAAAGTATATTTTGGAATGCATCAAGAAACAAGATGAGGGGTGCCTGGGTGACTCAGTGAGTTAAGTGTCTGCCTTTGGCTCACATCATGATCCCAGCGAATCTTTTTTTTATTTTTTCTTTCAGTGTGTGAAATACTTTAATACCATATTTGTAAAACAAGGTCCTAACTATTTTAAGAACTTTTAAAATTTTAATTTTAAGAATTACTGATTTTATTAATTTATTATTTATTTATATTTATATATAAATATTTTATATATATAAATATTTTTGAGTGAGTGAAATATTTTAAAACCATATTTGTAAAACAAGGCCCTAACTTTTTAAAGAATTTTTAAATTTTAATTTTAAGAATTATTAATTTAATTAATTTGTTATCTATTTCTATTTATATATAATATATATTTATATTTATAACTTATTAATTATTAATTTTAAGAATTAAGCCCCGTGTCAATGTCCCCCCTCACTGGGAAGTCTGTTTCTCCTCTAGCTCTTCCCCCTACTCATGCTCTTTCTCTCTCTCATGCTGTCTCAAATAAATAAAATCTTAAAAAAAAAAGTAACAAGGTGATAATGGATACATGGATAGAGATGTGGTTAAGCAAATGTAGTAAAATAGTTGTAGCATCAAGGTAATCATTATACAGGCGTTCACTGAAAATTATTTCACTTTTTCTGTATGCTTAAAACCTTTCTTTAAAAATGTTGGGGGAAAACAGATGTAGTGATTTAGGGGACATTTGTTTTCTTGTCTGCTCCCCTGCAGAGCTGAGGCATTGCCTGCTCAGGATATGAGGACATGAGGTTCTAAAGCTCTACGGTACTGGAAGAAGCTCTGATTGTTTTGTCAGAACTCTGGACATTTTCATTGGTTCAAAATTTAACCTCTTTGACCTTGAGCATTATAACCTCAATGTAGACTTTATTAGGCATCGCAGTAATGGGGCACCTTGGGGAGAAGCAGTGGCCTTTGACAATGTCAATGACTGTAGATCTAGTCATAGCCAAACAGAGAGAGGCTGAGAGAGGCTATCACAGGAGCCAAGGAGTTAGGCTGGAGAACACTTTTGTTACATGCCCTTAAATATGCTCAGATCTCTTTGGGAAGAACAATCTGACAGTGTCCAGAGTTCCAGAAGAATTGAGGGAAAAGTCATGAAAATACTGACTTACCATGATAAAAATATGTGTCCTTACTTGGTGTGACTTAGGAATCACTGCTTATAAATAATTATTCAAAATAGCTGTGGAGTTGGAAGAAGGTTCATCACTCTGTTCCTCAAGAGCTTACAACAGGCACAAGCAAAGAGACCATATTGGATCCTGGATGAAGCTAGGTTTTAACCAAGGCTAACGTGGGAGTGCAGAGTGTGCTGTGATGGGGAAAGTAGGGACATATGAATACAATGTCTGTATCCGAAGCCATGGTGCATAGAACTAGAGGGGAGATCAGGGGAGAGGCTGAATAAGTAGCCAGATTGGGGAGAGCTGAATAAGAACAGAAACATTGACTGGATATGAGGTTTATTTAAAGTCACTATTTCTGACTCAACTCTGAATTTCAAGAATGTGGTCCTAATATATCTTCTTCATCTGTATTGCTGGCCCAAGTTACAGTGTTTAAAACTAAAGACAGATTTCCCTTAGGCTTCTGGGCCCATTCTCTCCATACCTTCCAAGGCCCTGGGAGGACCCCAAGCAGTGCATTCACAAGTTCATATGTTTTTGTTCAACATTTGCCATTTTGTAAATGGTTCATTCTATAGCCTTTATTAAAGACAGACTCTAAAATTATACAAGCTTAGGCTCCTCCAAATCTGAATCTATCACTGCCTACAATGTACTAAATATTTTATTAATATTTATGAGGTTAATGAATGCATACAAAAAGATTTAATGGTAAGATTTCTAAGAAGGAAACTTAGAACTACCTCTAAAACTTGGGGAAAGTATCTCAAAAGTGTTCAGCACCATATATATATATGGCAAAGATGTTTATAATCTTTCCTAAATAGTAATTTTTTAAAATATTTTATTTATTTATTTGACAGAGATCACAAGTAGGCTGTAGGCTGAGAGGCAGGAAGTGAGAGAGGAGGAAGCAGCTCCCTGCTGAGCAGAAAGCCCAATGCGGGCCTCGATCCCAGGATGACCTGAGCTGAAGGCAGAGGCTTTAACCCACTGAGCCACCCAGGTACCCCTCCTAAATAGTAATTTTTAAAAAGATTTTGTTTATTTATTTGAGAAAGAGGGCACATGAAAGTGAGCATGAGGGTGGGAGGGGGTTTTGGGGAGGTTGTGGAGGGAGAAGGAGAAGCAGTGGACTCTGAGCTCAGCAGGGAGACGGACTGTGGAGCTTGATCCCAGGACCTTGGGATCATGACCTGAGCCAAAGGCAGACACTAATCAGACTCTTAACCAGACACTTAACTGACTGAGCCACACAGGTGCCTCTCCTAAATAGTAATTTTTTTAAAATCTGAAAATATATATTAATGTTTGGGGAAAGTTTGTGAGAGGAGAGAAGAACAAACAAAAGAGAAAAATGGGTCGTTTAAACACCTCACTCCAAAAGGAGTACGCATAAAAGCCTGTGTATTTAAATAAATCAAATAAATGAGACCAAAAATATTGAGCTTTTTTCAGCAAAAGACATAATGGGGTATACATATTTTATTTCTCTAATTGCTATCAAGAACAGCCTTAAGCAACTCGTTTTAATTCCAAAACAGATTACAGAGGAAAGTAGGTGGCCACTGGAGAAATAAAATACTAACATAAGGAATTTCAAAATATTTCTATAAAACAAAAGAGGTCCTGATATAAATTGAGTAAACTAATAAAATAATTAGGACACCTTCGGAGAACTTTTTGAACAAACTAATAGGTATTCTCAAAAATGTTTGTGAGAAGCCAAATAAAGAAATTGAGAGATGCTGTCTTTGGAAATCTTCACTGAAAGATCCTTTTCATTTTTTAAATAAAGAGAAAAGAAAATGAAAATAAAGTTGTATTCTTAATCCTATTTGTAATTTCCATGTTCAGAGAGGCCGCATTAGGCATATTAATGTGTTTGCTTCTCCTCTAATTTACGATTCCCTTCCTTCTTTAATGAGATCTGCTCTGCAGCCCATAAAATGATTGTTATGGTAAACTGACTTTTTAAAATTAGCTACACACCAGTTGGTCCAGAAACCTATTCCTCTAGACCATTCATGCACAAAATACCTTTGTGTGAAACCCTTTCCAAATGTGTAATGACTGGAGTTCGTCCAGAAGTTTGCCTGCAGAGTCTCTCAGTGGAAGCAACCTTACAATTTCCTTTCCTCACAATCGTTTCCATGAGGTTCTCTGTCATGCAGCCACGCTCAGGCCACTTGCAGGCCGACGCGGAAGAAAACACACTCATCCCGAGTGCTGTTTCCAAAGAATGTGGCTTCTTCAACCCGCAGAGACGCTCACCAACCCAGCGTCTGGCTGGATGGCACCAAGGATGAAGGAGAGACTGACAGAAGATTCTCAGGGGAGCCAGCGGACTACTCACCTAGAAGGATCTAGCCTGTCCTTGGATCCATGAGCTCATTGTTTCATAGACTTGCAGGCTGTTTTCCCTCCATTAACTCTCACACTGCGATTCTTAACTCCACCAGAGTGACCCCTGATGGAGGAAGGCAGACAGAGAAAGGGATGGTTGGCCCAAGGATGGTTGGCCCAATTCCTCAAAGGTGAGGAAGAGAGCTACCCCATGGATGGAGATGCAATGGAGTAGGCACAGCATTTCAAAGTCCCGGAGAGGGAGGGTTGGGATGCATGCAGGCTCATTTCCCACTTAGCAGCGGACTCCTAAATCAAAGAGGCTAACAGGGCCGAATGTGTACTAAAGCAGTTACTGATTAACATAAATATTTTTCAAGTGTTTCAATTTGCCTTCATGGAAGCATCCTCCATATCTGGAAGAAAAATGAAGCTTTGCTTTAGAACAATTAATATCAGTATCTTTTGTAACACTTAAAAACTCTAAGGAAAAATAAACCGAATCAAGGGAAGCTTTAGCATTACTTAGCACATATTACATTATTCTGCTGAATTATTTTTTCTTTCTTTTTTTTTCTTTTGCTCGAGAGCGTGATAGTTTAATGTGCAAAAGAAGATTATGAATTCCCTTACCTACGCTGACAAATAAAATTCTCTTTAAGTCTATTTTACTTTTGGCATTTGAATCGAGGATATGAACATTCATTCTTTTTACATTTTGCAGATATATTAAGAAACTTCTAAGTGCAGGCTTTATGTTTGATACTAGAAAACGAGTAGTGAACAAAATTGACATACATTCGAAGTTCTCAGCATGCATATCACTCATTTTAAATAAATTCTATATATTGATAGAATTGTAGAACTGGACAATTGCTTTCTTCTGTATTATTAATTGAATATTTGAAATTGAGAAACCTGTCCAGTATCAATAAAAACTTGTGTTAGAATGTATCACCTCAAGGCTAAATTTGCTATTATCATCTAAAACATTGAAAATGTCAACCAAGAGGATAGATCCTGACGTGTCTGAGAGATCTGAGTATAGATTTAAAAAAATATCTCATTGACAAAAATCACTGTAAACAATATTTTCCAGTATATAATGGAGAAGATGACAAATCAAGTTTTGTAGTTTAAATTTTTCTCTAAAGGAATGTATCTGTTCATCCTAAATACAACTCAAAGGAAAATCGAGACTCATTTTCTAGAAACTTACTTTATGGTCAGTTGCCAAAGAGTAGTGGACAGTTCAGAAAGAGGAAGTTCCAAGTGGAAAAAGACATAAGGGAGAAAGTGAGATGGATGGAACAAAAGCCAAGCCATACTTGTCCTCTGGGGGTGTCTGGGTGGCTCAGTGGTTTAAGTGTCTGCCTCGGGGTCAAGTCATGATCCCAGGGTCCTGGGACGCAGCCCTGTGTCAGGCTCCCTGCTCCCTGGGGAGTCTGCTTCTCTCTCTCTCCCTCTGCTGCTACCCTGCTTGTGCATGCTCTCTCTCTCTCTCTCTCTCTCTCTGTCAAATAAATTAATAAGTAAATACTCATTCTGTGCATTTTTAAAATATCGGGAAGCATACATACAGGTAAAGAAGAATTGAGTGCATCAAGCAGCAAACCTTGTAACTCAACCAGGCTCTGTCCGTGGCAGAAGTGAAGAGATAAAAACTCAGATTTAGAGCCATCTTTGAAATGGGTGGCTCAGTGGGTCGAAGCCTCTGCCTTCGGCTCCGGTCATGATCCCAGGGTCTTGGGATCAAGCCCCACATCGGGCTCTCTGCTCAGCGGGGAGCCTGCTTCCCTTCCTCTCTCTCTGCCTGCCTCTCTGCCTCCTTGTGATCTCTTTCTGTCAAATAAATAAATAAATAAAAAATCTTTAAAAACGAAAGAAAATATAATCATTATTGGAAGAATAAAGTTGGATGCAAATGGTGAAATCTAAGAATAAAATGCAGTGCCATGGCATAGAGAGAGACCTAGGTGATAGAAATAGAAATGAGAGAGAGAACCAGAGAGAGGTGAGGAAGAGAGAGAGAGATCAAGAGTGGTTGATCTAAGCAAAGCATAGGTTACAAGAGCCTCTGGAAAGGAAGTGAGTGAGAGAGAGAGAGAGAGAGTGTGTGTGTGTGTGTGTGTGTGTGTGTGTGTGTGTGTGTTGTGGGAAGGGGTCCAAGGCAGGATTAAGATACCAGGCAGAGGGTAGATCAGCATTGGGCTCATTTAGTTGCAGGTAAACAGATCTGCCCATCTGCAGCTCTTATGCAAACATTTCCATATCTAGACTTCACTTGGCTTTTGCTAATGTAACATTCTGGCTGATCTTGAGGGGTGGAGTGATTGCTTAAGACATGAGAAGAAAGTGATGAGAGGTAACAGTCGAATCCCATCCCTTATTAAATTTAACAAGTGGTATGTTCATAGGCAAATCTGTGGTATGTATATTTTCAAAAAAATTAAAATCTTCTTACTCTCTAAAAAGAATTTTTGCCCTTAACAAACAGCTTAACATACTTTATAACTGCCTATAAAGGAAAGAATACATGAATCAGTTCATTGTTTTAAATTTTCAAAATAGATTCGATTTAAACACATATAAGAAGTGTTTGCAAAGGGCACAGTAAATGGGTATCCATCAAAATCAAGTTGTGGGCAATTTCTGTTTTTAACTGCACGGAAACGTTAAGTGTTTCATAAAATAGATCGTCTGAGAATACAAGTGTTGAATCATCAGAGATTATGGTTGCGGGTTTCTCACGGCTGGAAAGATGGTTGGCGATGACGTACTGTGGGCATAAAGGGAAACAGAAGGTTTGCTTTCCCTTCAAAACTTCAAAAATTTCAGTACTGGATCACAAAGTTCATTGAATGGTAATGGCCGGTATTTTGTTTTCAATAAAATGAAATGTGGTAGAATATAACGGAAAAAAAAAAAAAAAAAGCAAGTAGAGTACATCATATGTAAGACATCATGAAACTTATTTCAGTTGTGCATTTGGAAATGTGTGCCAAATCACAATGTACTCTGTATTCTTATTGTGGGTTGGAGTCAAAAGAAGTTCAATGTTACCTGCTCTAGATATGGAAGTAGGGAAGAAACGTCCCTATCCTTTTCTTTATATTCTCCTTCAGGCTATATCTTATGATATTTTTCTTTTATTCAAGTGTTTTATGAATGTTGCTTTTTATCTGATTTTACCTGCATAAAATGTTGGGAGAGAAATATGAGAAACAAGATTTTTTTTTTTTTTTTAATATGTGCACCTCCCTAGGGATGATTCTGCCAAATAAAATATCCTTCCAAGGACACCTTCTAAAATTCCAACTTTTTGTGTATTCCAGAAGTTAAAACCTGATGAAAATGTTGATATTACTAACCAGCATTAATGTGTTTGGTTTTCAGTTAATCATGCCGCTAAGTCTTAAAACTCCTGACACATACAAACACCTCATCATTATAATTTTAAAACAGCTTTAAAAGAAGAAAGCAAATGAGTCAGACTTTTTTTTTCTTTATCTGCTTCAGGCAATGAAGGAATTTGCTGTGTCTCAATGCGACATTTGAAAATTTCCCTCATTTAAACTGTCCCAACTTCAAAGCATTTAAAATACAAATCCATCTTCTTTTGGCAGTCTCAATGTCAAAAAGTTATCAAGGGAACAAAGCCCACCTCAGCTTAATAAAATGATACTTTTTATGAAGATGAAGGACATTTCCATTATCTACAGCTAAACTAAATTCTATAAACAATCACCACAATACTGAATTTAAATTACCCTGTTTAGAAAAAAAATTGTCAGAAAATAAGAAATATTAAAAACTCCGAAGAGACAGAAAATCAGAGTCAACTCAGACTCAAAAATGTAGCCCACAGAACTACCACACCAAACTACAAAAGCTGTTGGAGTAATGGAAGAGAGATTGACAATCCTGGCTTCTGTTCTCTTTTCCATGGAATAAAAGCATCATTGCACTTATGGTACTCATTTTGGATCTTGGTTTCCTTCTCAGAAAAAGTAACTTTGAAAATTCACATCATGTCGACTTGCAATCTGTATAAAGAGACCTACTGAGTAAAAACTAATATATTTATTTTTAGATTAAATATTATCCTTGACTTTCATTTAGTAAATATTTTTATTTTCCTGAACTAGGCTGTTGAATTCACAACCCAATGGTTGTGTGCCATTGGGCAAACAACTTAAATTCTCCCAGCTTCTGTTTTCTTATCTATAAAGTGGGATAATAGTTCTGCTTCACAAGGTTGCTATGACAATTCAATAAATTAGTAAATAAACCATATAATATAGTGTCTGACACACAGGAAATGCAGTAAGGATTTGATATTATTATTATCTGCTTAAGTTTTCCATCTTCACATCCTAACTCCCCAGTGAAATAGTGAGGATTAAGGAGGTAACACCTTTGAACATTAGGTAAAATGTGTTATGTAAACGCTGTGAGAGCATGGATCACATTTTGCTACATCCATAAACACTCTTATAGACAGACTATAGAATAATATTAATGACAATAACATTTAATAATCATAATCATAATAAGTAACATTTAATAGCATTGAATAACTCACACTCCTAAACCCCAAAACAACTTCCCCCTTATTGCTTTCTATTTCTTTTGAATTTTACTTTAAAAACCACAAACCCAATGACACGAAGGCTTTCCTCAGAACAAACCCTTGTTTCTCTGACACACTGGACACAAGTGTAACACACAATAGCTGACTGCTTGCTATATTGAGAAGAGGGAGTTCTCCAGCTCTCACCAGGCCAACCAAACCCTCAACCAGACATATGTGTCTCTTTTGTCCATTGCATCTTACTCTGTTCTTGCTTACTCACAGGCCAGCTTAATCTGCAGGGCTCCTGTGAGAAACAGGCAACATGGAATGTTCAGACACTGTAATCAGGGAAAAGAACCCCAAGAAGAGTGTGGTAGAGTGAAAAGAGCATCCTGTAGATGACAGGAATCTTACAATCTTACTAGTGTTGAGCCTGGATAAGGACCTCGTCTGGAAGGTTTAAAGAAGTTCCTCCAAATCTGAAATTTTTATCTAGGTGTATAAAGTGTGCATCACCTTTAAATGCCAAAGTTCCCATTTAATACAACGGCAACCCCGTAAGATGGACCTTCTTCACTGTAGAGGCTAATAAATACAGATGGAGTCTCAGCACGGCTGAGTATCTTGTGAATGGGGGAGAACAAATTGGAGCGTGGTTCATTTCTCCCGAAATCAGAGCCTGTGCTTTCCTCCTGTATGATACTACTTCGTATATATGAGCATTCATTGAATGTAAAAGTATTCTATTTCTCCACTGATAGCCAGTACACTTTTGAATATGAAATATTTCTTAAGTAATTAGGAGAGATAAGAAAACTTTATGCACTGAACAAATATTAACCAAAGGACAATAATATGGCAGGAACTTCATAATATGTCAGGGTACAAAAGTAAATATGATGTATATGGTATCCAACCTTTTAGAATTTATGCTCAAGGAGGCAACACAAAATTTATAAGAAATATAAACAAGTGTTCAATTATTGCTTCTTTGTCTTTTTTTTTTTTTTTTTTTTTGTAAGCTACCAGTGTCACTATGTACCAACAATTGTTACTGGATGCTTCTTTTTATTATTTCATTTAATCCCCATCTGTGAATTAAGTATTCATTTCCTTATATTACATATTCAGTATATTCTTGTGACCATTTATTCCCCTTCCAACAATGGACAATAATGACCAATTTCATTATATCTCTCCAATACTGAGCAGTATCCTTTAAAAAAATGCTGATTTGATAGATTAAAGAATTACATCCATTTTTGTTTGTATTTTTATTTCTAATGAGGTTGGGGATTTGTTAGTGTATCAGGAAAAATTTGTTTAGCATCCAAAAGTCAAGTACTACATGTGGCATGGTGGATAGAGAAAATATTGCTTTAAAAAGATTAGAGAGATAAAAAGAAAAAAGTTTGTGAGTATTACAAGTAAAAAGAAACAGACACATCTTCTTCAAGGTCTAGTATCACCCACTTGGTCATAGGGTTATGGCTGATGAATCTCAACAAGGAAGGTAAAATAGACATTCTGAAACATGGCTTATTTGTTGTTATTTTTACAAAGATTCTGGCTTAATAAAGTTAACTATGATTTTACTATTTGTATATGGGTTTTCTGCTCAGCTTTTACTCTTTATATATGGGCTTCAGCTCTGCCATACTCTAATGGCCTAAAATTTAATTAGGCCCCAACTGAAAAGCAAAGAATGGCTTTCACAGTCGATCCTGACTATATGTAGATTTCATAGCTAAAATTCATCCAAAAAAGGAATTGCTAATTCGAATATAATATTTGTTTGTTTGTTTGTTTGTTTGTTTGTTTAAAGTAGGTTCCACACCCAGTGTGGAGCCCAATGTAGGGTTTGAACTCACAGCCCTGAGATCAAGACCTGAGCTGAAATGAGGCATGGGACACTTAACCAACTTGAGCCACCCAAGTACCCGAATATAAAGTTTATTTAATGTACTTTCAGCGTACGTCTTGTGTGTTTGCTAATAGAGATTAACTGTCTTCTATTTGTAACGCTGCTTAAAGACCATTAGTTACTCTTAAAAAATCAGATTTGAACAAGTACCATATTTCTGGTGTCTTAACTTTCATTCTGTCTTCTTTCAGCCAAATCATACTGACTTCCCAAATGCTCACTGAACAGCCAATGAAGCTGCCCTAAGCTAGGATTATCCCAGTATGAAAATCAGATATAATGATAAAAGGTACCTACCATCTACTACACCCTTATGGCATATTCATTTTCCACAGAGCTCCCTTTTTGGTTTGGTCCCTATTTTGTTCTCTCCCATTGGTTTTGTTTACTTCTTTTTAAATTGTACGGACTGTCAGAGTTGAAGCTACAACCATTTGTAGATGAGATCAAGCTGCATCCAAGTGATATCTATGAAGGGATTTGTCTACCTGAGCTGCTTTTTTCAAAGGATTTATTTATTTGAGAAAGAGAGAACATGCATGCCTAGACACAAGCTGGGGGTGGGGGAACAGAGAGCTTAGGGAGGGAGAATCCCAAACAGGATCCCTCCCGCTGAACACAGAGCCTGAGGTGGGGCTTGATCCCAGGACCCTGAGATCATGACCTGAGCCAAAATCAAGTGTTAGTTGCATAACCAACTGAGTCACCCAGGTGTCCAGAGACTTAGTTGCTCTTTGTAATTAATCACAGGCTTATGTGACAGTGACTTAAACCATAGGATGTTGATTGTTCACTTATTAGGAAGTCTCAATGTTGGGGATTGCTGGGTTAGTACATGCTCACCCCTGGCTTTCTCCTTATCATAATAAGACAGCTGCATTCAATCAAGACATGTTTTTAATTAAAAAAAAAAGAAAAGAAAAAAACTGTCTCAGGGGTTTCCCAGGAGACTTTCTTTTCTGTATCATTGGCTAGAAATTTGTTATATATTTATTCTTATAGCAGAGACGAATCTTAACCTCCATGAGATTTAAAAAATATATATTTTCTATTGCTAAACGAAATCAGGTTTATAGCAATAGAGAAGTTAGGAAATAACATTTGCATAAAAATCCTAAAGCATTTGAGAAAAAAATTAATTAAAAAGCACAGTGATTGATCAAATCTAATCATTTCTTATATCAATTTAAAAACCGAAGAAGAAACCATAAATTCAGTATGATTGAATTTGGTCCAGGGCTAAAAATTACAAAATTTGAATATGTAAGGCTATTGCAAATAACACAATTAGATACATATCCTACATCCAAAGAAAGCTTTCTTATTGAACCATATTTTATGTGTACTCCAATTTAATTTAATTAATATATTATAGAATTATGTCTTGATCCCATTGTGCAGCAAAAAATTCAAAATTTATTAACCTTGCTCAGCCTCAATAATAAAAAAATATATGCAGTCAATTTAACACAAATATTATGAGAACATATTTCTCTAACAAAAGACAAGTTTTTATACTCAGAATTGTCAAGAAGATATTTTGAACCTAGAACAGTAAGACTTTAAAGTTTGGAGAGAGGTTAAAAAGTCAACCTTTAGAAAATTATATATAAACATATCATGTACAGAAAAAAAATAAAGGCAAGGTTGGCATATTTTGAAAATTCATAATTACCTGCTATGTTTAGCAACATCTTCTGGATAGAAATAGCACAATAATTTAGAACAAAAAAGAAAAATGGACTGAAAATTTTTTGTCTGATTTTGTTGGTTTCTTTTTTTAAGGAGACATTAAAAAATTGTCAATATTTAAAAGCAGTAAGTTAAAGCACATTTTATTCATGTATGATAACTTTCTTAAATTTAATTCAAGTGAATATGACATGTGAAATCTGAGAGAAGTGCTATAATGCAGAATTATACTCAGATGTTATATAGTTAATATGACTAAGTAGGCAACTGTACTCTTTGTATTACTGAACATTTTGTTTAAATAAAATAACCTTAAGTTCACCGCCTCCTACTCTTTTATATTTTGGATATTTGAATTCAGAAGGTGGTCAGTAATGATAGACGATCTTTCCAATATTTCATACACAGTTGCACATAAAAGATAAGATTAAATTTAAAGGAATAGGTGTGGCATAGGTTTCTAGAAACATCAATGTCAATGAACTTTAAAATAATCAATATCACTGAGATAAGATACAGTATTAATTTTCTCAAGAAAATTGCACAAGCCAAAGTCAATGACTGTATATTTGGTTGGTGTACCAAAAGCAAAATAAGTTTTCTAATAAAAAAGTGGAAATTACAGTTAAAGAAAAGTGTGATTAATCAATTAAAATTGTTGGGAAAAGATTTTTCACCTCAGCAAGTGTAAAGCAAGCATTAAGAACAGTGTTCTGATAAATATTTCTTACTGAAATTGAAAAGCTAAGTCTGTTGTGTAAGTGGGAACTATATCAAGTCATGCTCCCAAGAATAGTTTCTTAGAATTTTCTGGCATCTGAGCTAATGTTTTCTTTAGTGCCTTTCCATTCATTTCCTCCCAATGGCCACCGCCTCACATTGCCCCTTTCTGTACCCCAACTCTACTTTTCACTATGACCCAGGACAGGTCCCAAGATTTGCTTTACTGCCTGGCCTCATGAGGGCTCCTGGTTTAACTGATCAGCCCCAGCGTGACATCCCTAATTCCCTGGTCTTTTGAATTGTCAAGAAAACTGGGGTCAGCTGCAGATTCTGCTCTCAGTATACAAAGTTCCACCAGTGGCAACTCACCACAATTTTATATCTTTCTACAACCATGAGGTTTAAAAAAAAAAAAAAAGAGGGGAAAGGGAGGACCTATGTCGGGACAGAAGTGATTAAAAAGAAAGAGCTTCTTATTCTGTCAATAGCATTGTTTAAATCAAAAAGAGCAGTTGGTTTACAATTAAGGCTGTGTTTAGATCCACGTTGGGTCAATAGGCTTTGTGGGGAAGCAGAAGACTATGTCTCTAGAAAATATGATAACGTGTAAAGTCTCTTTATTTTATCGAGGCATCTAGCTGTCCTATACACACATCACTCCCTCCTTGAGAAAAATTATGCAGATTTCTAATATTCAGTAATAGCCACGCAAACTTTTGGAGTATAACCTACTTAGGAGTACCAGAATGCTTATTTACATGAATTATTAACTTAAGCAGTTTCAATGAATTAAGCAGTTTTTCTTCCTGTAATACCAAATAACAGACCCTCAGGCCCCCACTCCTATTTGATTACAGAAAATATATGTCTTTCATAGCTTTACCTTCCTTATTATTTCCAAGGAATTCCAAGAAATGCTTCTCTAGTACCACAGACTGATACTGGTTTTCTCTTGCCACGTCTTCACGCAGTATCCTTACAGGATTCATTCTGTTCCTTCTAGTCTTCCAATTGCTTCTCCAAATGCTGCCATGCCAAGACAAGGGAGTGGTTCTACACCTCCCGCACAGTGCAGTTCACACCAGTTTCTAGGATGCAATACAACTTTGCTTAAGTTTGATTATAACAATAAGAACTACGATGCAGGAAGGGGCACCTCAAAAATGGTTATCAGATAACCTAGTCTTAGCATCGAGCAGTCTTTTCATGTCAAGGACCTTCGGTTCAGCTGAATCATTGTGCTGAGGGTCAGCTTTAGTCCTCATGCTTGAAGTCAAATTCCCACCGCCTCTCTTTTTCAGGTGTATGTGCTGGGGGCGTGGACAGGGAGAGGATGAATAAGCATCCATCTCCTTCAGCTCTAAGTGAGCCCATAATGACGTCACGACAACCCCGTCTAATTGTCTTCATTTGGGCTTCATCACTGTTAATGAGATTGCAGCTCACATCTCCATGAGTCACTGTTGCTCTCAAGCTGACCTGACTAGAATACAGGGAGAGTATTTCCCAAGCACAATTCCAATGCCCAATCTAAAATTCAGAATCTACTTATAAATACCATATTTGCCATGTTGTCAGCTTCAATAATTTAAAAATCCAGATTCCACTTGCACCAATAGAAGGAATTCTTGGTAAATTTAAAACAGCAGTTTATCTCCACTGCATAAGTGTTACCGTTTCTATATACTGGAGCATTGAGTAAGTGCAAATTACTGTCTCTTATGGAATATCTTCTAGTATTTCAAATAAAATAAACCTTTTAAGAATGACTGATAACTCATAATTCAGTATTTAATGCATAAAACTTTGAACAACTCTATTTGAGTGTAGCTTTTTCCATATCCACAGCCCAACCATTTTATTTTATAGTGCCATTTAACAATTGCAGCATAATTCTTGAGTAGTTCATATTTGAACTTGAAAATTTGAAATGTTTTTGAATTATTTATACTATAATACAAAGTTGAAGAATGAGGAATCAAAAAAGAACTTTGAGCGGAAGGTTTTTTAACTTCAGGACGAGTCTATTGTCTACTTGATTAGCATGTTAAAAAAAATTCCAGTAAAATAATTACACTTAAAAGAAACAGACTTAACTTTGGGTCTCAATTTTCTGCTTTGGTTTATAGATCTTTATTTCCCAACTTTATCTTATCCTAATACCTCTCCATAAATACACCCTACTTATCATGTTACAAAGTGTTATAGAACCTTAAGTTGGAAGAAATGATACTGAAAAGCCATTTAATCAAACCCACGTCTGATGTCTATCTTTTAAGAAATTCTGACAAATTGTTGACATACTTATAGCAAGTTTAGTTTGCTACTTCTAGAGGCAGAAGAGTTTTATTACATATTTCATACTATGCATTCATTAGATGCCTACTGTATTATAAATCCTGGATGAGACATTTATTCCATAGGAATAACCGGTCAGTCTTCGAAATGTTCCCAGCTAGGAGGAACAAGCAACAAATAAACTGACAACTACAACTTGATGATAAGGAAGACATTAAAAAAGTGCTCAGGAAGGGCACCCGGGCAAGAGGAAAACCCATCTGTTTCTCTATAGCCCTTGTCTACTAAAGAGGTAATCACCACCACTTTGGCATTTTCCTGTCACCTACACCCTGGCAAAGAGGGTGAAGTCTTAGTCAGCACCTATGTAAAAAGTCGGTCTACTTTTTCCTCACACAGAAAAAAAAGCAAAAAGGATATAAATGAAAAACCTAAAACACATAGTATATCAGAGGAGAAGAAAGCAGTATAATGCCCAAGTTTTCGTGTCTGAGAGACCACCAAGGAGCCGACACCAATGCAATCACACAAGGGTTTATTCGACAAGCTTAAGCTTGGGCCCAAGTATACGCAACACAGGGGAATAGGGACTTGGACCCCGAGTCTAGCTAAGGCAGGGGTATTTATGTGTCATTACAAGAGGCTTGGGGGCGGGGAAGAGGGGAAATTTCAGACTTTCCTGCAGTAAGCTGATTAGCTGTTGCCGGAGTGTTGCAGGGTTGGGTATAGCGGTTTTTCCTTGTTACTAAAGCTTAGCGGTTTTTTCTGGAACTGAAGCAGGGTAAAGTTCAGCCCCTGGTCGCAGCGGCCTGAGATGGCTGCCAAAGCTAAGATGGCTGTATTTGTGCTAATGCTAAACTTGAGCTGGGATGGCCTTAATTTTCTCGGCCTCCACAGCAGAACAGTCCTAAGTTGGTTTGGTAATACTCTTACTACCTTTATAATACCTGTCATACCTCTGTCACAATCCCTCAGATCCTCTTCCAAGTTCTCTGAGAAGAACCAATGCACACGTGCAAGAATTCAAAACATTTCACCATGGGTAGAACCCTCCAAGTATATTACAGTCCTGAATTGATTCCACAAACATTTATTGGCTCCACAAACACTTATTGAACACCACCTGTGTCAAAGACTCAGTGAACACAATGGTGAATAGCACAGAGTATTCGTTCTCAAGGAGTGCGGAGCCAAATGAAGGATACTGGCAAGTAAATGAACAATTAAAATATAGGGCAATGCTGTGACTGGGCAATAAATAGCACCTGGTTACTTGGGGGCAGACTTATTAGCCTTTCTAAAGGAAGTCCTCTTTTAAGCTCTGACCTAAAGAGTAAGAAGGAGTTAGCTACTCCAGGGAAGAGAACAAAAGGAAAGAACGAACCAGCAGAGTGAAGAACACTCACAAAGGCCTAGAAGCAAAAAAAAAAGTGCATGGTGTTTTCAAGGGACTTAAAAGAGTTCAGTTTAAGCTGGTTCACTGAGTGATCCCTGTTTTGGGGTAGACTGTGAAGAGGCTGGTCAAGTCATCAGAGGGCAGAGCATGCTGGAGTCTGTAGGCTATTTTAAGACATACAGACTTTTGGACCCAGAGTAATAGAGAAACACCAAACAGATTTAACCCAGGTTGATATGATCAGATTTCATCTTAGACAAAATACACTGACTACTTGTGGAGAATAGATTTTCAGGACTTCAAGTCAAGAAGCAGATAAATTTATGTTAGAGCATACTACCCCCACCACAGTGCCTGTAATCAGATCCAATTTAAACAATGCCCCCAACTTGCTCAGTACCAATTAACTCTGAGGCCCTTGGTGGCTTTAGGAGTTTAGGGGCTTAATGGCTTTCAGTGATTTAATGAAGTGGGCTACCACACTACCCCTCCCATCATAGCGTCATTTGTGATCTTGGCCTTCCCCTGAAAGGGCTGTTCTACACACCACCATCCTCCCTCCCAGCTGTAGGAGGGCTCACAGCAGCTCTGGTGCCCAGACACACAGAGGCTCTGGTTCTTTCTTTACTTCCACATTCAGGTATAATCTGGACACGTGAGATCTGACTTCTCTAGAAGCTACATGGAGACACTGGGTGGAACTGAGTTGGAGGCATTTCTGGAATATTTTATTGGCCAGTTGTTTTCATGAATCTGGTGTGAAGGAGAAAAAGCTGGATTACATACATGTACATTTGGGGCACTTGTAATTGAACCATTGGCATGAGTGAGATGCTGTATTTAGTGGGGGGGGCAGAAACTTGGGGAAAACTAACAGTCAAAACGTGGAAAAAGAAGGAGTTTTGCATAGGGTATTAAGAAGACATGCTCTGACGATATAGAAAGAAATCCATCAGAATTCCTTGTTTCAAAACTTAAAGGAGTAGAATGTCCTAAGAAGATGTGAGATGCTGCTAAAAGATTGAATGAAATAAAGCCTGAGAAGTGGCTTTTGAGTTAGGAATAAATTTGGGCAAGATAATTTGGAGAATTTAGCAAGGGACATCTTGTTGGGAGTAGTTAGAAGTAGAAAAAGATGGTGGTGTTTTGATAGACTTTTTTTCAAGAAGATCATGAGATGGGTAAAAATGGGTCTGACAATAAAGTCTGACAATAAAGTGAGTGAAGGAAGGCTTTCTATTTACTTCTTTGTTATTCCTTGTTTGTTTTAAATTAGGGAGACTTGAGCATTTGAAAATGCTTATGAAAAGGCAAAAGCTTATGAAAAAGTAAAATAAAAATGGTTGAATTTACAGAAAATGGAAGAGAGGACTTCCAATCTGGGCTAGATTTGTTTGTTTGTTTTAAGTCTATAATGTATTCTAGGGAGACATTTCCCATGACATTATGGATATAAGTTTCCCTTGAAAGTTTGGAAGATCTGGCAAGTAGGGCCCACTATTCTGTATGCAAGTGGCTGTGGTGGCCAAACAGACTCCACTATCATTCTCAAAGGCCTCTGGAAATGCTTCAGTATGTGAGGGCTGACCTACAGAATAACAATAGGATAATTATAGAATAAGCCTGAAAGAGCCAAAAGATGTGGATTCAGGAAAGTTGAAGAATTTTAACAAAAGTGAGGAGAGAAAGAGAGAAAGGAGACAGAGCTAGGTTTCTACCTGTTTTGGTAGAAAGTGGGGAGAATTCTTGACTAACAGCCTCTCAGCTCTCTAGAGTGAGTGACAAGCAAAACTCTTCTCTAATAGAGGGAACTTCATTAGTGAGAATCTTGGTTTAACTCTTCATATGTAGGAGCAGCACTAGGGGAAAATGTGTTTGTTATATTCTGAAGAATTAATATATTTTAAATGTCTTGTGATTAGAAAAGGTTTTGAACAAACTATTGCCATTACTAACAAAAATAATTAAATACAGATACATTCATGAAGCACTTATGATATTCTGGGCACCATTCTAAGCTCTATAGATGAATCAACCCACTCAATCTTCACAATAAACCTATGAAGTGAGTATTACTCTCCCAATTTTCCTTCATTAAAAAATAATTGTGTCAATTATATAAAATGCCAGATTTTATACTGCAAAATGGAAATTTCTCAAGTTGATGAGATTCAGGATCATTATCTCCTTTAAATTTTTCTACCTAAGTAGGATTTATAAGCTAAATCTCTTTATCCTCACTCCATTATTAATTTTAATAAATATTGAAATATTATAAAGAACTCACTACCACTAAATATTGCTAAAGGCATCAACCATGAACTAAATAGTTAAGTATTTCATTTTGTACCATCTAAGTTTAAATTAATTCATGAGCCCCTAGAATGCATAACCAAAGCAAGCTCTTCTCTATGATTTTTCATCTGCACTAAGTAGTTTAAATGCCAGCCCACTGGGAAATTGGTATTTGTACTAGATGAACTTCTTTGCCTAGAATTCTGGAATTGTATAAGCATCACCAAATTAACACAAAAATATAACCATATAAGTCATTAGTAATAAATGCAAAAAATAGCATACAATAGTCTACACATCTATATAACTATGTATTTTATATCTCTATCTATAAATGATAAAATATGCAAAAAATCCCAGGATAACATTTTTAAAAGAAATACTCATATGTTTTCTTTCTCAAGAAGTTTCAGATTATTGGTTTTCTCATAGTGATTACTGTGTGTACATAAAGAGACAGATATTTCTTATGATGTTCAATTATTTACATCAGCAAGTATGTCCCAGCAATAATTAAAGATCAAAGTAGAAAGGAGGAAAGAAGTTATCCTATATAAATGGCTTAATGGTCTAATGGTTTATGGAGTGATGCTGTGATATTATTAAACTCTTATTAATTGAATATTTATATTTAATATTATTTAATACTTTGTTTGTCATCATATGCTGTTACAAAGGAGTGCCCTGTAAGATTGGGAACTACAGGGAACTTACATTTAAAATCTAGGGGTGCCTGGGTGCTGCAGTCCGTTGAGCTTCCAACTCTTAGTTTTGGCTCGGTCATGACTTTGGGGTCGTGGGATTGAACCCTGTGTTGGTCTCTGCTCTCAGTGTGGATTCTGCTTGAGATCCTCTCTCCTTCTCCCTTTGTCCCTCCTGCTCATGCTCTCTCTCAAATAAATAAGTCTTTAAAAGAAAGAAAAGACTGGCAAAGTATTGCTAGATGGTATGACCTTGGCATTGTAATTTATTTATTTCATATCTGTAATCTGGGATTCTTGTTTGTCAAATTAAGAGGTGCATCTC
This sequence comes from Lutra lutra, assembly GCF_902655055.1. NCBI lineage: Eukaryota > Metazoa > Chordata > Mammalia > Carnivora > Mustelidae > Lutra > Lutra lutra. The sequence goes on from NC_062280.1 coordinate 160,597,611, forward strand.
CATTTGGAAAATAACTGTAGAAGTAAGAACAGTTGATTAAAGTTGGTGATACAGTAAGAGAGGGCATTTATGTTTTGAAGCTTAATGTATGTATAGCTTTCTCTATGATGCTCGGAGAGTCCATTCTCTCCTCCATGTGAGCATGTAGCTCCCCTGGATGCCTGTGGGAGCTGCACTTTCATGACGAGAAGAAAATGGGCTGGCTGAAGTTAATTATCAGACTGATTTGGTTCTCATTTTAATGTCCTGCTTATTGGCAATGTGAGCCTGGTATGTGGCTCACTTTGTTCCTCACCTGATTTTGCAAGGAACAGAAGGCAAGTGCTACGTTTAAAAAGGTATAGTGAACAGATATAAAATAGGGCATGTGAAAGGAATTGGGCATTTTTATCCAGGAGCAGGGACTTTAGCTAGATTTCCCAAGAACAGTTTAGGCTGCATTCACTTTAAGCTGTGTGCCATTTTAGACTCTATGATTTTGTCCCAAGGCTAAATAGCACAATTGTTACACATTTAATAAATGAGATATTTAAGCCAACATATGACTATGCCATTCATGGGGTAAACCCACCTCTAAGTGGAAGGGGGATATTTATTTTAGAACAAATTAATACATCATTTTATTGCTGTTATTTAAAAAAAAGAAAGAAAAGAAAAGAAAAGGTAGGGGCACCTGGGTGGCTCAGGTCATGATCCCAGGGTCCTGGGATCAAGCCCCGCATTGGGCTCTCTGCTCAGCAGGGAGCCTGCTTCTCCCTCCCCTCCTCACTTGTGCTCTCTGTCGCTATTTCTGTGTCTCTCTCTCAAATAAATAAAATCTTAAAAGAAAAGGTTATCACTCAGTCTCAGAATCAAAGAGTGCTTGAATCTTTCATAAGGAGGGAGCATGGTACAGGGGTCAAGCGCCAGGACTCTGCGGTCAGACCCGCAGACTGACACTCCTGCTTGTTTGCTTGGTCAAGGATCTACAGTCGATTCATTTAAACTCCCTGTATCTCGGTTGCCTTGTCTATAGGATGTGAGACAAACAGCACACATCTTTCAAAAAAAAAAAAAAAGTACATGAGAAAATGAAATGTTAACACATGTAAATCCTTAGAACTGTGCTGAGCACAGCGTAAGGCTGTATAAACACCTTTGTAATCACTGATGGATAAATAAGACAAAACCTCATGGAAGGATGTTTACATGCTTCAGAAAAACAAAGGACAGCAAGTAAGTTTCCCATGTATTTGAGTTTTAGTCCAACAATTGTGCAGATAGATTTCCCAGGAAATTATACTCTGTCTCGTGATGTGTGTCAGGCCTCTCTTGTCAGTTACTCTGAAGATCTCTGAGCCCTGATTAAAGCCCCCAGTGCTCTTTGGGATAATTCCAACCAAAGATAAATAAAACCCTGATTTAAAAAAAAAAGACTCTACATCAGTTGTCATATTATGATACAACTAAAGGCCTTCTAACCCATCAGCACTGGGCAGTAAGGATTTTTAAGTCTCTTGTAACCTCTGCCATATCCAAGGACAGTGGTCTTTCAGTTAGATCCCGGACACAATGTTATTAGGGATGTTTTAACCAAAGGCCGGGGAATGAGAACACGTTACTGAAGTCGAATATATATATATATATTTTTTTTTATAATGATCAAGGTTCTCCTGGCTATGGCTGGAAAGGAAATTATTTCCTCCTTTTGAAACTTTAGGCTTTCCTGAGGGAAGCAATCCTTCCCATAATGCAAGGAAGAGAATTAGATAGTGACAGGAAATGAGTGGTCTGGGACCAGCAGAGTTGCCATTATTATGATGTCTTCCAAAGGGCAGAAACATAAGCAAGATTACTTAGGTGATGTGCAACTGAACATTTAAAAATATTATTACAAGTGAAGTAAAAAATATATTTACATAAAATTTTGTATAGTTTAGATAGCAATGTTCATAATTTACAGAAACTATTAAGATATGCTCCACTTTGAAAATACGTGTCTATGTAAAAATATTGTTTCTAATGGCCCATTTGTTATCAGACTGTGAAGAAGACTGCAAAGATAGAATATGATCCTCTGAAATTTAAAAACCTATTTTACTGATAAGTGGTGTACTTCTGTTCATTTGTCTTGCCTTGGCTCCCAATAACATCAGAGACAAATGTATGGCCCAGTTCTAGAACATATACAGAATTGGTGACATAAAATTATGAATATATATACACACATACATAAAGTAGACAGACACACATTCTCTTTGACTCATTTTTTTTGTTTTTTTTTTTTGTTTCTTTTGTTTTGTTTTGTTTTTTGTTTTGGTAATTCTTTTGGTATTTTTGTTTTCCTCTGATGTATGGGTTTTGGGGGGAGAAAAACAATCAAAACTTGTTTCTGGTAGAAATAAGATATGGTTTAAAAATGAGAGCTGCTACCATCTTAGCCTTTCCCATAAGGCTGATGGCCACAGATAGCATCTCCTTGGTGGGGGTGGAAAGCACTGGGGGAGTATGCACAGTGAATGCCCCAGAGAGTGAGGAGGCTTATATTAGAACCTTGAGTCATGAAGCATCAGGGAAGAAACAAAAACCTATAAAAATAGTGATCACGTTCACCAGGCATTGGAGTGTGCAGACTTCAAGAAGTGTAGAAGGGAAAATAGATTCCATGAAGAAAAATTGCTGGGTAGAATGGAAATTATTTGCTTTACAAGTAGTTTCTTCCAAACCAGCAAATTCTTAGAAATATAATTTTTTACTTGAAACTTACTGAAACAAAGCCTAGCATTTCCTTAAGGAAAAATAGACAAATTCAATGAGTAGACTGAAAGGAATAGAAAAGGAAAAATGTGGAAAATGGAGTGCTCCAGTCTTTTTCAAATAATGCACGTTGTTGTAATTTCCTAATTACATAACCCCAAAGTCTCCTAGTTAAAATTTATTTTTTTATTTTTGTTTTTATTTTTTAAAGATTTTATTTATTTATTTGACAGAGAGAGATCACAAGTAGGCAGAGAGGCAGGCAGAGTGAGAGAGGGGAAGCAGGCTCGCCGCTGAGCAGAGAGCCCATTGTGGGGCTCCATCCCAGGACCCTGGGATCATGGCCTGAGCTGAAGGCAGAGGCCTTCATCCACTGAGCCACCCAGGCACCCCTAGTTAAAATTTAAATTTAAGGACCTTGTTATCCACGTGAAAACTGAGATGTTGATCAAGTAAGATCAATTTCTCCCTATCGCATGTATAAAACCTATAGAAATGTAAAGGTGGAGAGATGGGTGATAGTTCATTCACTCATCAAATATATGTTGAGCATCTACTTGGTCCCAGGCACCAATCCAAGAGTAATGGATACATCAGTGAACAAGAATTCAAAATATTTGCCCAAAATATTTGTGGAGTTTATCTTCTAGTGAGGGGAGACAGACAATGATCAATAAGCTCTGGAAAGAAGTAAATTATAGCTTATAGTTAGAAAGGGCTCAGTGCCATGGGTGTGGGGACGTAGCGCAGGTTGAAAATAGGATTGCGAATGCCCAGGGAAGCATTTCAATTCTAAAAGGGGATCGGCAGATATGTTAATCCACAAAACAAGTCTCAATAAATTTTAGAAGTTTGAAATTATAAAATGATCTGTTCTGACTACACTAGGATGAAGCTGGAAATCAATAATAGAAGGACAACTGGGAAACTCACGAATATATGGACATCAAACAATACACTCTTAAACAACCAATATGTCAAAGGAGAAATCACCAGGGAAACTAGAAAATACTTATGGTTGAATAAAAATGAAAATACAAGGGCACCTTTGGTTAAGTGGCTGCCTTCGGCTTATGTCATGATCTCAGGGTCCTGGGATTGAGTCTGCATCAGGCTCCTTGCTCAGCTGGGAGCCTGCTTCTTCCTCTGCCTGCTGCTCCCCCTACTTGTGCTCTCTCTCTCTAATAAATAAAATCTTAAAAAAAAAATTTAAATACAACATACCAAACTGATGGGGTGAAGCGAAGGCAGTGGGAAACTTACAGATGTAAACAAATATGTTGGGAAAAAAAAAAAAAGAGATGTGAGAAGACAGGGCTTTTGATGTAAGAGGAAGTAAGAGGTTGTAGTATCCAAGAAACTAGGACAAAGAAATGTCTCCTGGAGGAGGAGTGTCCCATCATGTGTCTATCAGTAAGAGGTTTGAGGACCTGCCACTGAGGCCAAGTTGTTATATTGACATTGAAGTACGTTTATGATGTATGGATTTAATGGTGAACGCATATATGTTATCTTAAATCTTTTCATGATTTTTGTCTTTGACAAAGTGAAAACACTTTATCTACAAAATAATATGGACCACAACTGCTTATGTGAACAGTTCGTTACAAGAAAATAGATGTGATGTCATGAAATATAAAAACAGTGTAATTTCATGTAGAATCACCTAATGCTGTATCACAATACATCTTAATTGTGTTAGAGTTCCAAGGCGAAGATTTTTCTTATTATAATTGAGGATCATTATTCAGGATGATATCAATGATGTCATAACTAATGACGAATTTGGAAGTGAAATAATAAACTCCTGTTAGAAGAACCACAAAGATAATGTTCAGCAGGGTGACTATAGTTAGTAACAGTATACTGTATAATTGAAAGTTGCTAAGAGAGAAAATCTTAAAAGTTCTTGTCACAAGAAAAAAAATTATAATAATGGAATGGTGATGAATGTTAACCAGATGTGTTATGGTGATCATTTTGCAATATATACAAATAGCAAATCATTTTGTATACCTGAAACTAATGTAATATTATATGTCAGTTATAGCTCAATAAAAAAATTTTAAAAAGAACAACAAAGATCTAGAAAAGACACAGTGGAACTGTGATACTCTTTGAAAAATCACTGCAGTTGAACATATTTGCAAATATATGAATTCTAGATTAGCTGGCATTGAATAAGTCCAATAATAATTGTGTTGTATATATGCTAATAAGACTACAACAATAGGACTTTATTTTTTATTTTTTTAAAAGATTTTGTTTATTTAATTGATAGAGAGATACAGAGAGAGAGGAAACACTAGCACAAGCAGGGGGGGTGGGAGAGGGAGAAGCAGGCTCCCCGCTGAACAGGGAGCCCAATGCAAGGCTCTATCCCAGGACCATGGGATCATGACAGGAGCCGAAGGCAGACGCTTAACGACTGAACCACCCAGGTGTCCCAACGATAGGACTTTGAAGAGAAAATATGAGGATAAAAAATGAAAGACTATTTCAAAAGAGATTTTTACTATAAAGCTTCAAGAAAATTGTAATACGTTAGTAAAATAAAAATGCACAGAACTCATTTCCATGTGCAGGACACTAAGAATTTTAAGACATAAGAAGATAAGATGCATTTATAGAAGTGGAAAATAAAGTCCTTATTTAATGTTTTAAAACAGATGATGGTAGCATCAAGATAACAGAAAATTGATATTTTGAGGATACCCATTACTTTAAACTTTGAGTGAACTAAATGTGAACACAAAATTATTATGATGGTCATGTTTTAATGGTATTTATCTTACAAAGATATTCTAATCCTAAGAGGACAATTTTGCATTTTCTCAACGGTGAAAAGCCTGGTTGATATCCACTAAAATTCAGATCAGTATTTGTGAACAGGAAGGAACAGTATATAGAGTACTCATTATGTGATCTCTGTGCCTTTAAGAACGCTGGGAGAATCTAAAAGCAATCTCTCCCAAAAGAACCAATGAAGGAGCTTCCTTGAGGGAGAGAAGATCAGCTCTGTTTAAAACAAAGCAGAACAATGAAGCATTTTTAAACTGGCAACAGCACTCCTCCTTCTCATAGTTTGGTTTGCCCTCTTACAAAGCGACACCCTGGCATCCACATTAGAATTGAAACCGACAAGGCATCCCTTTCATCCCTGGCTGCCAAAACTCCTCACTAATAATAATTAGCCATTCCTGGCTTCTAGCCAAGAGAGTTTAATAAATACTAGAAGGGCTTTGGGGCCTCAGCTGTATTTCTAGCATTAGCTAAGGAATGATGGGGGCAGGAAGCATCAGTTTATGCCAAAGGAGATCTGCTAAATAGTGCAGCAAAAAGACTCTTCACAAATGACCTATTAATGAATGGCCATTATTTAAAAATATATTTTATGTTATAGTATGTGTAGAAATACTCAAATAGGTCATATTCAGCTTTATAAAGTTTATTTCTTTTTTTTTTTTAAAGATTTTTATTTTTATTTATTTGAGAGAGAGACAGTGAGAGAGAGCATGAGCGAGGAGAAGGTCAGAGGGAGAAGCAGACTCCCCATGGAGCTGGGAGCCCGATGTGGAACTCGATCCCTGGACTCCGGGATATTGACCTGAGCCGAAGGCAGTCGTCCAACCAACTGAGCCACCCAGGCATCCCTATAAAGTTTATTTCTATACCTGCCTTAAAAACATTAATTTATAGCATCATAACGTCTGCTAGTTACTCTAAAAGTTATTATCTTTGTACCTTTCATATAGGTGTGTTTTTCTAGGAAATGTAAATGGCTTTAGTTTCCAGGTAAATAATGATTCATAATATTCAATGTCTACATAATCAAACAATGTGTATAATACTGAAGGAATAGTCATTACGAATATACTAGTTTATTTACTTGATACATTCTTCATCTTGGTTTGTGATATTATCAACGATAAAATTTCATGGGGCAAAAAAATAAATAAATAAAATTTCAGAGCATATAACTGAATGCCTTGAAAAGCAAAGATATTGTAAAAAAAAAAAGAGTAGATATTGTTGTATTTATTCAAAGAAATATGGTATGGTAGGGATGGGGAGCTTCTTTCCCAAACTTGTGGTTTGTTCTCTCTCTTTTTTCCCCTGTTTTTATTTATTTTTTTTTATTTAAGTATATTTCCACTCTTTAGGGGAAAGAAAAATATAAGAGAAATTGTTTTACTTTCTCTCACCCTTCACTCTAAAAGGCAGAGGGGAATGACTTATCTGATTGGTAAAACCTAAAGAAAGACTGTGCAGGCATGAATTTTATTTTCTTTTACCTTTTCTAGAGTAGCCTGTCTTCAGGATTCATTCACTCTCGTGCCCTGGGGCAGGCTGTGCCCCTGTAGGTGCACCTGAGTAACCAGTAAGTCGGGCTTACTCAGAGGTGATGGAATATGGTTTCAAACCCAGTCACGGTGCAAGAGAGTATCTTTTTTTTTTTTTTTTTAATTAATTTTTTATTTTTTCAGCATAACAGTATTCATTATTTTTGCACCACACCCAGTGCTCCATGCAATCCGTGCCCTCCACAATACCCACCACCTGGTGCCCCCAACCTCCCACCCCCCCATCCCTTCAAAATTCTCAGATCGTTTTTCAGAGTCCATAGTCTCTCATGGTTCACCTCCCCTTCCAATTTCCCTCAACTCCCTTCTCCTCTCCATCTCCCCTTGTCCTCCATGCTATTTGTTATGCTCCACAAATAAGTGAAACCATATGATAATTGACTCACTCTGCTTGACTTATTTCACTCAGCATAATCTCTTCCAGTCCCGTCCATGTTGCTACAAAACTTGGGTATTCATCCTTTCTTTTTTCTTTTTCTTTTTTTTTTTTTTTGAACTTTTGGGATTTTATCAAGATCAAAAGCTTTTGCACAGCAAAGGAAACAGTGAACAAAACCAAAAGACAACTGACAGAATGGGAGAAGATATTTGCAAATGACATATCAGATAAAGGGCTAGTGTCCAAAATCTATAAAGAACTTAGCAAACTCAACACCCAAAGAACAAATAATCCAATCAAGAAATGGGCAGAGGACATGAACAGACATTTCTGCAAAGAAGACATCCAGATGGCCAACAGACACATGAAAAAGTGCTCCATATCACTCGGCATCAGGGAAATACAAATCAAAACCACCATGAGATATCACCTCACACCAGTCAGAATGGCTAAAATGAACAAGTCAGGAAATGACAGATGCTGGCGAGGATGCGGAGAAAGGGGAACCCTCCTACACTGTTGGTGGGAATGCAAGCTGGTGCAACCACTCTGGAAAACAGCATGGAGGTTCCTCAAAATGTTGAAAATAGAACTACCCTATGACCCAGCAATTGCACTGCTGGGTATTTACCCTAAAGATACAAATGTAGTGATCCGAAGGGGCACGTGCACCTGAATGTTTATAGCAGCAATGTCTATAATAGCCAAACTATGGAAAGAACCTAGATGTCCATCTACAGACGAATGGATAAAGAAGATGTGGTATATATACACAATGGAATACTATGCAGCCATCAAAAGAAATGAAATCTTGCCATTTGCGATGACGTGGATGGAACTAGAGGGTATCATGCTTAGTGAAATAAGTCAATCGGAGAAAGACAACTATCATATGATCTCCCTGATATGAGGGAGAGGAGATGCAACATGGGGGGTTGAGGGGGTAGGAGAAGAGTAAATGAAACAAGATGGGATTGGGAGGGAGACAAACCATAAGTGACTTTTAATCTCACAAAACAAACTGAGGGTTGATGGGGGGAGGGGGTTGGGAGAGGGGGGTGGGGTTATGGATATTGGGGAGGGTATGTGCTATGGTGAGTGCTGTGAAGTGTGTAAACCTGGCGATTCGCAGACCTGTACCCCTGGGGATAAAAATATATGTTTATAAAGCTGTAAAAAAAAAAAAAAAAAAAAAAGAGAGTATCTTTATCTCCATGTCTCTAACTCCTGAGTCCTACTTCTTAGGGCTTCAGAAAGCTCTAGAGGAAGAGTCAGACCAGATTACCTACCCTCAGACCCCAACATGAGTGAAAAGGGACTCAGCTGCCCTCTGGAGAATAGAAGCACCTGGCATGTGTGTGAGCATGTCTTATGATCCTCGATAGCTTTCTCTACCTATTTTCCTAACCTGAAATAAATACAGATGAAGTTTTCGCCCTTGTTTCAAGGCCTTAGTCCTAGAATAATCTTCTTCTGCTTAGCCAACAATAAAATATATGAGAGTTTGTTTCATGCAATCTTGCTGAAGAGACTGAGAGTCAAGAAGGTAACTGCACTAACTAGTGCCCCCTGCCAGCTTCCTGACACAGGATTCCACTTGGATAAAACTTGAATGCATCGTGACTAGAAAGCGCACCAACTCTCTCCACGAATTTCCCTAGAAAATGATTGCATAGACCATTAAGGGAGGGTAACTAAAATTTGAAACCTATTTTCAGAACACAGGTAGTCAGCCCCTAATGAGTCTGCCTTGATTTCTAATTAGGAGCTGTTTTATCAACATATATTTGTATGACAATTAGAGTAGAAATCATCACTTTGGATGTTGACCAAGAATTAACACACTACGATCAGGAATTCAGAACATTTATTGCAAGAGCTGAATAGTTGTAAATAACGTAGAACTGGCAAAGCAGTAACAAGGATAATTGTTTAGATATTTATTCTGTCAAAGTCATCAAACACCCCTCACAAACCGACAAAAAATGTACTGTAATAAGCAATGCACCCCTACCCGTTATTTTCCATTATACTGTGGAAAACGTGAATTGCTATTTACAAAGTAATTTTATTTTTGGTAAGAACAAATTAACTATCAGATTAGCAAACCTTTTTTTTTTAATTTTTTCTTTATTTATTTTTTTAACTTTTAAACTGATGTTGAACCGTGGCATTAAGATAACTTTCACTTCTTTCAATAAAGACATTTTGTTGCATGCTATTTATTTGTTTAAATCATCTGTCATGCCTTAACAAAAACCTCCTAAGAATGTTCGAATTTGGATTTGTTTGCACGTGCAACTGAGATCTTATTAACATTAGTTGTCACTCTGCTGGTTTGACCTAAGTGACAAGATGCTGGTACCTGCCAGGCATTGACCGACTATGATAACAAACAGTTAAACAGCAATAATTAGAGATTTATCCCTTTATTTCCCCCAACTAGCCTACCTGGAGAATGTTCTGTTACATCATGAAGGCACAACACATTAAATATTTTGTGGCTATGGTCTAACACTTGTTTTACAACAACATTATCGTATATGAGGATCAACACAAACTCTGCCATTTCAACAAAGTTGTAGACACACATTTGCCCAGTTGAAACTATTTTTGAATAGTAATTTTTCTTTGATATATGCTAATTTTGATACATTAGTTTTGTATGAGTGACAAGTACAGGATATTATATTACTTTCTGAAGGCTAACACTTTCCCATTACTCTCTCACTTAATGCTACTAATTAAGCGATTTTGCTTCGCCTACTTTTAAAACAAGGATGTCAAGAAAATAGGTTCTGAATTTCCAAGCTTTTGCAGAAGTCCTGTTTTTATATAAACTTTTCATCTTATCTTTATTTTTTACAGAAGCCTATCATCATAAGCGTCACAGAAGAAGCAAGATTCCAGAACCTTTTTTTAAACACAAGTATTTGAGATCCTTTGAACAATGTGTGTCAAGACAGACTACTAACGCAGAAACACCTCACTAAAAGAAACAACAAAAATAACGACAAAGAGGCAAATTAAGAAGAAGGAAGAAGCAACCATAAAACACAGAGTTATGCTACAACAGTTTTTAGGTGAACATCGTAAGTACACAAAAGTTGTTAATAATAACTTGCTTCTATTTACAAATACTTTAACACTGATTGACTTACAAGTATCCACTAACGTTGTTAACAACACGATAGGTTTAATGCTTATCTTTTTAAATTTCGCTTGAAGTAAAATATCAAGTATAGCAGTCCCAGCACAAATCAATGACAAAAAGAGCACAAGTTTCTAACTGGATATGTTTGTCAGTCACTCTAATCCATGGAACTTTCTTACTCTCCAAATGCATATTCTATTGTTCATAGCAGCAGTCCAGGGTCAAAAGTAAAATTCAATTAAAAAACAACAACAACAACAAAACAAAAAACAAAAACAAAAACAAAAAAAGGATATTTGCACAATGGAGTGATCTCTGGAGAGTTTAATCAATTCTAGTAAACAAGATCACATGGCTAGTAGAACTATCTTCTCTTTTATGTTGTAAAATATTGTATCCTCCATGGTGCTAACACAAAGTTATGGATATCCCTGCTATAAAGGGGCATAGTTATAGAGATCTATTGAATACATAAAGCTCTGACACACAGGGTATTAGCATGTCTATTTAGATTAAAGTTATTAGGTCCCATATAGCTTTTTTTTTTTTTTTTTTTAGAGTTGGTGCTCCTTCGGACTCTCAATAGTACCTCCTGCTTGCTTATAAGACTTCAGATTTGCCAGAGGAATGTCTGTCATGTGGCTGCCATTGTTGAAATGGCCTTCATTGGAGCCATACTGCTTACGGTCATTGAACTGGTTCCTGTTGCTATCTTCTTTCCAGGATCTGGTAAGGGTGTGCCCATTCACAAGCTTGTCCTTCTTGACCCATTCTTTCTGGGGTGCAAAGGTTGAGAGAGGAGATTTAGGGTGTTGATATGGACCCAAGCCAGGAGGCATCCAGCAATTATCAGAGTGACCCAAAACCAAGCACTCTTGAGTGCACATCTCTGTAGCTTCAGCTAATCCTCGGGGACCCAAAGGCCCATCTACAGAGGGCAAGAGACAGAGAGAATAAGAAAAGAAAGTGGTTAGAATTTTAATGTAAAATTGTCTCCTTAGACAAAAAGTGCATCAGTGATCTCATTTTCTCATGAAAAGCGTAACTTAAACAATTCAAAGAATTCAATGCTTTCAAGAAGGAATCAAATTCCTTGCTGTGAAAATAAGAATCATCTCTTTCCTTAGGCCTTCACTTACAGCTAGAAACAAACAAAAGTAAACAGATACATCATTTCAGATCAACCCTTTCCATGGCATATGTATTATTACTGATTTATCTTCTAATCCTCAACTAAAAAGCTCTTATTTATGAGAAATCATGAAAAATAGGAAAATTGTATGTACGATGTTGAAAAATGTGTGAATGTACAACTCCATAAAAATAAAATGCAAAAGTGCTGCTTGAAATATTATATTAAAAGTAAGTACTCTAGGGCACCTGGGTGGCTCAGTGGGTTAAGACTCTGCCTTCAACTCAGGTCATGATCCCAGGGTCCTGGGATCAAGGCCTGCACCCACCTCTCTGCTCAGCAGGGAGCCTGCTCCCCGCCCCCCCCCCCCACGCCTGCCTCTGTGCCTACTTGTGATCTCTCTCTCTCTCTCTCTCTCTGTCAAATAAATAAATAAATAAATAAATAAAATCTTTTTAAAAAATAAATAAATATAAAAATAAAAGTAAATAAATGGTTACATAAAATACCATTTTTCCATATAAACACATGTTAATTTATATGAAATCACATGAAAATAACTGCACATTTTAAAAAATCAAAAATAATTAAAAGAATATTTTAATTAATGTGTATGTTATTAAAGGAACACCTAGTCTGCTGCAAACATTCTGAAATCCAAGTAAATAAAAAGTCATTTGCATCTAAAGACAGCATTTGGTTCCTTCCAAGCTTAAACTATTTTCTATATTTCTAAGTGTATTAAATAAACCGGATTTCACTAGAAGGAAAGTCTAGCTAAGTTGCAAATTGGATCACATGAAGTCCAATATTCAGGGGAAAAAGTCATCATAGATATTTATCTATTAGTTTGTGGGTTTTTTTGTTTGTTTTTACTAGCAGGCAGTCTAGCACATACATTTTAACCAGATTTCAAAAGTAAACTCTTTTCTGATTCTATAAAAAGGAAATTAACCTTTTACTGAAAAACAACAGCCAAAATGATTTAGGAAAAATTTATTTTGCTTTGTTCTTTGCCCCTTGATTAAACAGTCAAGTGATAAGTGATAGACTGGAAATTAGGAATTGATTTTACGAATGAAGTTACCTGGATAGGCAAGAGTAGAGAGTTATCAGAGTAAAAACGTAGAAGAAAATGAAGAAAACATCTGCATGATTGCCTCAACAATGATTAAAACACTTAACAACTGGAATGTGTGTCTTTGCTAAAACCCAATTTAGCACTACTGGCACTTAAGTGCCCAATAATTGTGGGTTGTTTTTTGTTGGTTTTTTTTTTTTAATATTAACATCTGTTTGGCTTACTAATATTCCAGTTATTCCTTGCATATGGAAAAATACCTTCCAAAATAGGTAAAAATTGATGGCCAATACTTGAGACCCCAAAACACGAGGAACATCGCAATGGACACCAGATGTGAAAACAACATGGCTGAAATTTACCATTTCCTACAAGCTCAAATTTTAGTCATTTTTAAAATCTAAAATCTTCTCTTTAGAATAACTTTAAAATTCCTTTTCATTTGACCTCTATTCTCATCCCCTCAAAAGAGAAAAGTTTTATTTTGCTTAAACACATGTTTGTTACTCAAAACTATTTCTCTCACCAATCTCCAATGATTACTAACTTCCTAGTATATTTAACTTAAACTTCTCTATGGACCTTTCTTTGCCCTCTGAATTCTGCCCACGCTTCAAAAGTTCAAACTAATTTCTTCCTTTTAGGTTCACAGAGGTGTGCTCAAGGACTCTATATCCACAAATGTAACACATTTTGCTTAAACCAAACCATGTTCCATATATTGAGACCACAAATTTAGAAGATGCTTTTTGCCTCTTCCATTTTCTTTTATTTAATTACTTATTCTTTCAAGGTCAGCTTGCTTCCCAAGTACCACCACTAACTTCCATAACTACAACAATTCATAGCTTATATGCACCTTGAAGATTTTCACAGATCTCCTCTTATGAGTGACAAATGTCCCAACTGAGCTCTCTCAATTCTTGCCTTAATGATACTTTCATCTTTTGGGGGAGGTTCTGTACATTCATGAGGATCACTTTATTTTTGTTTTATCCCAACTAGATTTAAAATCCATTAATGGAAAAAAAAAATGACTTCTCAAGTCTTCTGATTTCTCATAGTGCTAAGCAATAGTGATGATCTATGAACAATGTTAATTGTTAATTAAAATTTTATGGGGTTGAAAATGTTCTGAGAAATAATTAAAAATATCCTCTGCTTAAAGGCAGACCTTAAGTAATTATAATAGAAGATGCTGATTTAACAAACATCACACCAAAAGCTTCCTCAACAACACATCTCTTTGCCTAGCAATACTTTGTGACAGCTAATAAATGAATTATCACTCCTTTCAAGACATCAATGGAGGTAAAGTAATCACCAGTTTGATGTATAATCTAGCTTGAGGACTAGGCACCAGCCTTTCGTTTTTACCTTTCTAGAACCATTAAGTTTTTCTTGTTGTTAATACCTCCAAAGGAAAACAAATAATCGGCTACCTCAGAAATAGCAATAGAATCAGGTTTTTATTGAGTACATAAAAAAGGGAGAATATGCAAGATTATTTTTAAAATAGCTTCATCCAACATTCATTACCCTCTCATTAAATTAAGAATATTATCCAGAGATTGAGAAAGTGTGTATGTGTGTGAGTATATGTGAATCCTTAGTCTTCAGCAGTGAGTGACATATTTTAACAAAGAGCATATTTTTTCAGAACTAGTAACATTTATTTATTCCATAAATATTTACTGAGCATGTACTATATGCTGACACTGTGACAGGCACCAAGAATACATCAGTGAACAAAATCAATGTCAACCCTGTCCTCATAGAGTTTTCAGGTTATCTTGGGAAACAATTATTTTAAAAGCAGTGAACAAAGAAGGGAGCAAAAGGTGTCCTTAGGAATGAATAGGTGTCATTACCAGTTAGCTGATTTAAGAAGGCTTGTCTCTTTACAAGGTGAAAGATGGACTTTGTTCCCTCTTATGTCATTTCTACCTTTTTCTGAAAGTTCCTCTTACAGGTAATTGACAATTGAAGACGTCACAGTCAAAATTTATGTGTACTATCCAAAATCTTTGACTTGAAAGAAAATTAGTTTCTTTCCATTAAACAATATTAATCGCTCTCTGAGAATTGTACTTAATGATTTATGTTTATGAATAAATTTGAAAGCCTTTGATAAAGTATATAAGTAAATTTACAGACATTTTGTATGTTCTTAGGTAAGTCTTTCAGGTACTCGATGGCTGTATAAGATTTAAAGATCCACCACAATGTGGAAGACAACACAACACTGGGATGAAAGCCCAGAGTTTTTGTTACTTACAGCTATGAAGGAGAAAATGCCTCTGGGCAGGGGCCACACAGAGAACTGCAACAAAGAATAGGTTAAAAAGAAACTGGGATTTCAGGGGGCAGTTTATGCATGGCAAATAGGCTGGGATGTTTCCTGGGCTCTCCATGGATTGACTAATAGTTGAATAATTCCTGAAAATCTAGGGCATAGGGTCTGTCCCCAGTTATCCTGGTACCTAAGAGCTGTGGCACTTAGGGAGGTTGCAAAATGATCTAGGACCGTAAGAGCTCTAGAAGGGGAGTAGTGTGTGGTCTGGGTTTATTCAAGAAGGGGATCTCTAGCCAGGGCCTCAGAACCGAATCAAGACTGCATTAAAGAAAACAAACAAACAAACAAACAAACAAAAAAACCCTATATTAAAAACCTATATTAAAGTATATTATACCAGTGTCCTTAAATGCTTGAGCTGCACTATGGGAAAATATACTTTGCTTTACGCTTTGCTAAGTTTTTATTTTGGGACATGACATTAAATAGGGAAATGTTTTCTTTTTTTTTTTTATTTGGGCCTTTATATAATCACCGGCAGTTGCCCTGATATTAAAAAAACACACACACACAAAAACAAAACAAAACAAAACAAAAAAACCCAAAACAACAAAAAACCATGGGTTTTATTTTGGGAAATTACAATGCTTCCAAGTTGTCATGAATGGGTAAAAAGGAAAAACAAACAAACAAACAAAAAAACAAAAAAACAAAACCCACTTTTTAAATTAAAAAGTCCTGACAGCCCCTGCTCTTTAGAAGTTTATAAACGGA
Source organism: Lutra lutra (assembly GCF_902655055.1). NCBI lineage: Eukaryota > Metazoa > Chordata > Mammalia > Carnivora > Mustelidae > Lutra > Lutra lutra. Next base: position 160,613,527 of record NC_062280.1, read on the forward strand.
ACCATGCTGAACATGGAAGAGTTTCCAATTCATTTCTTTTATTTTTAGAAACAGTGAATGAGTTGTTTTATACTTTTTGAAAGGAGACAAACATTCTAAAGCACCGATATGGAAAACTGTCACTTTCTAAAATATAATTAAAAATAATTATTCATTCTCCATCAAATACAGGGCCCTTGAGATATCAGGAAAGTTTTGATAATATTGCAGAAAGTATATACATTAAAATATTGCTCTTTATCTTTGACATGATTATTTTTAATGCAATCACTATAAGTAATTATTTTAATTGATGATTAATTATAGTTATTTTCCATTCATAAGCTCCCTCAAAGTGTTTACTGTGTTAGGGTACGGAGTCGACCACCCCTCAGTTAGACAGAGAACACTCTTGATAATGCAAGTCACACAGCGAGGTTCATCTCCAGCTGGCTGGAGTCCAAGTATCCGCCTGGCGCAGCGGACGTCAACAAGGACCCCGAGCACTCAAAGCCAAGGGTTTATATAGCATTTTCAAGGCACTTCTTCATGGCTACATACATATCTTGGCGCCCCACGTTGACAGTTTAACTTTGTTTAACCTTTTGCCACCCCGGTGTCACCCTGGCGCCATCCTGGCGGTTAAGTGAGATTTAGGTTTAGAAGAACTTTCACCTTAACTACATTTCTTTCTGCCTCAGCCTCCTTCAGTTTTATGGTGGGGAGGGCGACCTGAGGCCTTGAGGAACTGAGCCATTGTCTCTGGAAATTGGGCCATTGAAGAGATGGCCTTTTTGTTGTAAATCACCAGGACATTTGCAAACCAAGGGAGATTCCTGACTTGCAGGATTGTGATCTCTGCAAGTTAACTGTTTTTTTTTTTTAACATTTGGTCCCTGTGGCACCATCGCCTAACCGCCATGGTGGTATATGATTAACTTGTTTCTTAGGTTTTAGCTACTTTCTCTTAACTTACATGAGCCCTGTGGGCTGGTTAGGGACGCTCAGTAAAATGGCTTCCCGGCCTTCAGGATGGCCATTCTTACGCTAACCCACTCTTGCAGAGCAAGGTGCCAGCTTTTGCTTTGCCAAGATGGCTGTACTTATGTCAGGGCTAGACTCGAGGTGGGTACAGCCTTGTTTTTCTTGGCCTCCACACCTGGAGCTGGTTTCCAGGACTTGTTTTTTAAGTCCCCTGGGGGAAGGGGAGCAGGGACAGTAAAATAGGTCCTTACAACTGAATATCTGTCATGTACCACATATATCAGATATTGTACTGGATTCTTTTTTTTTTTTTTTTTTGGATTCTTAACAAATGTCTGAAGAATTTTACATGTGTGCATCCACATCCCTTTTCCCTGTTTCTCCAATTTTTTATTTACTTTCTTGTCCTACTTGTGCAACATCACACAGTATCTATTTAGAACCCAAGTTCTAACCAATACTTTTTACAATTTCAGCATTATGCAATTGGTTTCCTCTTCTCTTCACAAAATAATTAAAATCCACCATCATGATTTTTCTAACACTGAAGCTTTTATTGATTTTTTTCTTAAAAACCTAAATTATTTGTTCCCTTTCAAAATATGCAATGTATGAGCTTGGTTATCATTCCAGGTTTCTGAATGTATAAAGACACAAGGGTTGGTAAAACTATACAAGCCATCTGTCTCTGCATTTAAATGTTGAAAGCAAATACAAAAGCACATAACTGAAATCTTGAAAGTTGTCTCAGTTAATATTTATATCAGGTGTCAGTGTATTTCCCTCTCCACCTTTGTACAGCTCACCTTCTTACTCAAAACCCAACAAAACACTTCTTCTGTGGTTAAGCATCAACCTGTCAGAGAGCTGCTTGAATTTCTGACTTTTAAAGAAGTGAGTTTACAATGTGAAACCATCCAAATTAATGGATCTCCAGCAAACCCTGAATGGTAGGATAGTTGAATGGGTCTTGATCTCATTTTGTTATACCCAGAAGCAGAACTGTTACTTCATTGATTAACTCACTGCTATAATTAACAAGTACCTTATGGCCTGTCCTCCACATACTTTTCAACCTGATGACTTTAAAACCTTTTAATTCCAAAGCTTGAAACTGATATTAAAAAAAAAAAAAATCATGAGATCTTTCCTATTTCCGGTTAGGTTTCATACTATATGAAGATTTGACCTTTTATGTGAATGAATTTTCTTTAGAATTTTTACTGTTAGGTAAAATAAGTTTAAACAGACTGCCAGAGTTGAATTGCAAAAGAGAGAAGTCATTTTTATATCATTTGGGATCAAACTCATCCCTTCTCACTCAATTTTTCATTTTGCTCAATTTTTTATTATAGGAAAATACCTCTTCCATGCAGAACACACCTGATTCTCATGTTATAATGGCATTTTTGTGATAAGAACATATCACCATTTTTATGCAAAACATTTGTCCTTAAGTTCTAATTTTGCTGATTTCCCAAGTTTTACAGTAGCAGGAATGGAATATGCAGAGTCATGCATTCCTAAACACCTTGGAGTGAAGGATGCAGCCACAGATCCGGATTTGCTGAAGAGTTTCCCAGATCTCTAGGCACAACGATGAAACTTCTTCACTTGTCCTAAAGAAATTTCCATTTTATGTAGGCTTTTATCCTATAATGTTACTTCACACTTGCTGTTATTAATATACTGAGAAAAATTGTACTTTTCATACTTATTTCTTGCCTAAATCAATTTTCCTATAATAAAATTTCAGGGAAACAAATATTTTTCACTCACTACATTTGAAGTTAATTTTAGCATCTCTAAGAAACCAATCCAAAAATATTAGTATTTTTACTAGCTCATTTTCACCATCATTTTTAGCTTATTTCTGTTTCTTCTTTAACTTTTTTTCCGTTTTTCCCTTATCTTTCTTTTTTCTTTTTCTTTTTCTTTTTTCCTTTTTTTTTTTTTTGAGGCAAGCTGTAACAGTGGAACAATTTCTTATCATTGTTGTGGATCACCTTGAATGGAAAGCCAAAGCTAAATGCTTATGTAAATACAGAGGGCCCTGAAAAAAAGTCCTATAAATTCATCTGCTAGGTACCCCTCCTATCTACTACTCCATCATCACTATCTTTATTAAACAGTTGCTGTTAAAAATCAAATCAGTTAATTTGCTTCCAATCTAAATATGGGAAAAATTAATTTCAAATATGAGAAGTTGGCATGAAAAACAGAGGAAGTTGTTGAGCATTGCCCACACTCCCTTTTGATACATCATTCTACTTCAGATCACTAATATTACACGATGCCAAATCAAAACTTTTAAATCAATGTCACATGGGAATAATATCAGCTATTACTCTGCTCTTGCATAGAAAAATAATCAAAAGCTATAATAAATTCCATGGCCATGAACTGAGATTGGTATATGATGTAGTACGGCACAGTTATGTTGATGATCTAAATCCAAAAATAGATCTGGCATATTTGAGTATACTTATGGGAAAAATATTTTTCATTCATTCACTCAACAGGTTTTGTTTGATCTCAAACAAAACAAAACAAAACAAAACTGTTTTAGTTTCAAGAGATTGCTGCATAGAACATCAAAAATCAGAACCAGTCTAGAAATCTCAGATCACATGGTCATCATCGATAGCCAGGGCAAACAGAAACATATTTGAAACACAATAAAACAATGAATTAATATAGACTTTGTGAAAGTAATTTTAGATTCCTAAGAGATTTCAGCTCCCAGTTTCTCATCTATAAATTGAGAATAAGAGACTAGATTTTGATGAATGACCTCTACCGTTTTCTTATTCCCTTATCAAATTCCATTGTGGTTTGCCATAGATAATCAAACTTTTCAGTGTTATATTCGTTTTAGTAATGAGAAGCCGCAGACAGAACAAAGGAATTATAAATCAATTTTTCCTATTGACTATTGTATTATTTAGGTCACATTTAGGTTTTTGAATGTAAAACTATATTTAGAACAAGTATTTAGATTTCTAAATCTAAGTAAAAACCTAATGATTTTGGCCGAGTTTTTAGCTTATAGCTCAGATTTAAACCCTACATTGTGACTGCCCCTACAAGTCACCTTGAGAAGCAAACGCAAAAACCCACACTAGCAGGATTTGACAAAACCTTTGGTTAACAAGTAAACAAGGATTAAATGTTTTACACATTCCTCATACCGATTTTTTTCCTTGGTCACAGATGAAAAGTCAACATTTGCAGATGGAGACAGTCCAAATACAATAACACATGGCCAGCCCAAGTAGCAGATTCTCTGCGGGAGAGGATATTGCTATTTGGACAAACGTTATAGCTCACAAAGAATGGAGGGCACTCCCTTAAAAATCTTTAGTTTTCTTCTGCATGGCATAAATATCTGCTTCCTTTTTCTCACCTGCAAAAGCCAACTGTTGCCAAGAAAATTATCTTTGATCATTTTTTCTTAGCCATTCTCAGTCTTCGATGTTGCGGTCAGTTGAAGAGATTCTTTAAGTTAATGACCAACTTTTGACCAAATTGTATGATGTGAAACACCTTATTTACACTATTGCAGATCACATTTACTTTCTTTTATAGTTTACCGTTTCTTTTGATTATATTTAATAACTTTCATTTCAAGTCTCATTCACACATTGATATTTAGCAGAATTATTCTCCATTACTTGCAAATCGCATTGTTTCTCAAAAAAATGTAGTAAATCTTATCTGCTGTGCAACACATTTTAAGGAGCCAATCTAAGGTGTTAAGAAATAAAGTAAGTTTTTACAGATTAATTTTAGGCTGAGCTCCAGATTAAAAACGAAGAAACAAGCTATGTAATCTTCTGTCCCCTTAAAAAAAATTCTCCATTGTTTATCTAAAACTAGGTCGGTAGTACACAATATTGTGAAGTACTCTGCCTGTACACAATCTCCACTGGTTCCCATATTGCAGAATGGGGAAGGGAAACATAAACTGGGGAGCTTAACTTTCATTTGCACAGTGGACTCTGATGATCTTCACCTGGGACGCTTGTAACTGCAGCCTTTTTCCTCCCTAGTCTGAGCTACAGATTTTTCTCACTGTCTTCAGAGGGCTTAGAGACTTGTCCCAATTTATTTTAAGCATTTTGGGTCCTCAGTTCCCTCACTGCTAACAATCTCACAAACCCCGTTGCTACTCATGTTCAAGGACTTGACTTTGAGATTTGAGGACATTCCGGACTTACCCTCTTCCATTCTGTGCTGTCCCTGTGGTCCAAACAACTAAAGCTCTCAAACTTCCGCATGTATCAGAGTTAGCTGGAGGGCTTTTTAGTGCATATATATGCTTGACCCCATCCCAGGAATGTTGATTCTGTAGGTTTGAGGTGAAACCCCCAAATTTTCAAATTTAACAAGTTCCCTTGTCACTTTTTTTCCTGATTTCTCCAGTCCATCACTAGCCTCACTGTTTCTGTTTCCTTTTCCAGACTTCTAACTGTTGGACTGCCCAGTGCTCCTTATCTCAATTCATTCCAGGTGAGCTCACATGATGGTGGGGACTCACATGTCATATATTTATATATATTTATATTTCCAGTCCCAGTTTGTTCTCCTGGGGCCACATCAGCATATCTGATCATCAGCTCCTCGACATCATTTCAATTTCTAACTGGCCGTTCCAAGTAACATAATTCTTGCTATTTATCCTTTCTCCAAACCTGCTACTCTGTCTGCATTTGCCATTCTTATATAAGGCACACTGCTTGCTCAATTCAGACAAAAAGAAAAAGAAAGGAATAAGCCTTGGCACCTGTTAGGCAGAAACCTAAAATGCCTCTCCTTTCAATATTCTCTAAACTATCCCTTGGACCATGAATATGATATCATACAAGTGATTGTGTTACATTATATGGCTACTATGGACTGAAGGTTTCTGTCCCCCAAATTCATATGCTGAAGCCCTATCACCCAGTGTGCTGGTATTTGGGTGTGGGACCTTTGGGATTAGATGACATTTAAATGAGTCATGAAAACCTCAACAATGGGATAAAGAAGAGAACAAAAGCTAGCTCCCTCAATCGCAGTTCCCCTTTCCCTCTCCTCTACCTCATCCTCCCGTTCCCTTCCTCCTCCCCACTTCTCAGTCCAATAAGGATATAGCAAGAAGATGGCTGTCTATAAACCAGGAGGAGGGATCTCACCACACACAAATTTTGCCTTGATCTTGGACTTCCCAGCCTCCAGAACTGTGAAAAATAAATGTTTATTGTTTAAGACACTCAGACTATGGGATTCTGGTACAGCAGCCCAAATGGATGAAGACAATGGCAAAAGGGACACTGCAGACACAATAAAGTCATTTATTAACAAATGAGGTTGACGTTTAGTTAAATAAAAAAGAGATTATCCAGTAGGCCTAATATTACTATGTGAGCCCTGGAAAAGCAGGAAGTTTTCTCTAGTAGGAGGCAAAAGGAAGCTCACATTCAAAGCACAGTATAATTCACTGTGCCATTGGTGGCTTTCAAAATAGAAAAGAACACACAGAAAAGATCTGAGAGCAGCCTCGAGTGGCAGAGAACAACTCCAACTGGGCAGCCAACTGGGTAGCCATTAGGACAACAAGGATCTCAGTCCCACAACCATAAGGAACAGGATTCCACTAATATTCAAAGTTAGCTAAAAAATAGATTCTTCCTTAAAGCCTCCAGAAAATAATTCAGTCCAGCTGTTACCCTGAGTTCACCTTTGTGAGCCCCTAGGCATGTTGAGTCTACTTAGACTCTTGGGATAATAAATGGATGGGAGCTGAGAGAATATATTTGTAATGCTGTACCCAGCAAAACTGTGTAATTTGTGACTCAGCAACAGAAAACTAATATAACATCTGTCATTTACTCAAGACACACCGCCAAAGTTCTTTAGTCTGCCTACTTCCCTGAAAACCCACCAGCTCAAGCCACTGTTACTTCCTAACAGGACTCCCCTCTTCCACTTTTTTAAAGCTGGAGCCCCAATATGGGGCTTGACACCATAACCCCAAGACCAAGAGTTTCATGCTCTACTGACTGAGTCTTCCTCCACTCTTCTGACATTCCAATGTCTAACTAGAGGCATCTCTCTATCCATTTTAATCAACTGATAAATAAAGATATAGATGACCCTTGGACAACGAGGAGGTTAGGAGCACTGACCCCCATGCTGTTGAAAATCTGCACACTTTTGATTCCTCTCAAATTTAACTACTAATAGCCTACTGTTGACCATAAGTCTTACTGATAACATAAACAGTCGATGAACACACATTTTGTATGTTGTAGGTATTATGTGTTATGTTCTTATAATAAAGTAAGCTAGAGAAAAGAAAATGTTATTAAGAAAAGCATAAAGAAGATACATTTGTAGTACTGTACTGTATTCATAAAAAAAATAAAATTGTCTAAGTGGACCCATGCAGTTCATAATGATGTATTTATTTTTTAAGATTTTATTTATTTATTTGACAGAGATCACAAGTAGGCAGAGAAGCAGGCAGAGAGAGAGAGGAGGAAGCAGGCTCCCCGCCAAGCAGAGAGCCCGGTGCGGGGCTCGATCCCAGGACCCTGGGACCATGACCTGAGCCGAAGGCAGAGGCCCTAACCCACTGAGCCACCCAGGCGCCCCCAACCCATGCAGTTCAAACCCATGTTGTTCAAGACTCAACTGGCATTACAAGTATGTAACTAAATGCACTTATATTTGTTTCCTATTACTGCTGTAACAAATTATCACAAACTTAGTGGCTTAAAAGAACATAAGTTTATTCTCTTACAGTTCTGGAGGTCAAAAGTCTGAAATCAATTGCATGAAACTAAAGTCAGCATGTCAACTGCACTGCTTCCTTGTGGAAACTCTGTGGGGGTTGATTCCATTCCCTTTCCTTCTTTTAGCTTCTAGTGGCCACCAACATTCCTTGACTTTCAGGAACTTCCTCCATTTACCAAGCATGTCTATCTCCACTGCTTTTATCATAGCCTTCCTCAAACTTCTGAATCCTTCTTATAAAGACCGTTGTGATTACATAATGCCTAGGTGGCAAATCCAGGATAATCTTCTCATCTCAAAATCTGAAATTTAATCACAACTGCAAAGTCCCTTTTGCCATGGACGATAACATTGTCACATGGTCTAAGGACTAGGATGTGAATCTATTTGGGGGCTACTCAGCCTAACATAATTTTAGAGCAGAATGCATCACTCCTTTGCCTCCCATCACATCAGAGTAACAGACATGCTCCTTTCTATGGTCCAAAAAGTTTCACATGATCTGGCTTCTGTCTAACTCTCTAAACTCCTATCTCTCACCTGCTCTCCTCAACCTCACCTTACTCTGCTCCACTGACTTTCTTGCTGTGCCTCAAATACACCAAGATTAATGAGGTCCTCAGATTTGCTATTATTTCTGTCTGGACTGTCTTTTCATTGGCCTTAAAGAAACTCACTCACTGCATTTAGAGGTTTCCTCAAATTCAATCATAGAGGCATTTACTGAGCACTTTATAAAAACAAAATATCTGCTACCCAGTCACTCTATTTCCTTACCCAGCTGATTTTTTTCTTGATAGCTCTCATTGCTACCTGCCACAATATATTTATCTGTTAATGATCTAGCTCTCACAGTAGAATGTAAGCACCACAAAGCCAGGTAGTTTGTTTTTTGATAACTGCATGTGTTACCAGGGACTGGGACGTTGTAGATAATTACTGGATATGTTTCAAAACAAATGAATAAATTAAGTTTGTTCTGAGCCCTCAGGTCAGTGAGTTAACATAAAAACTGTACACAAAACATTATGTCACAACTAATTTACATTTAGAAAATTGTAATCAAATAGTTTTTACCTGTGCATAAGAAACATTGCTAAGAGTTCACAGCTTTATAAAACTTCACTAGGATAATACTTGGAATATCTAGATGGAATTAATTAATGCAAAACAGCTACATTTAAAAGCACTTACACACTACCCTACTTTGGAGATGAAGCAAGTGGAATGACCCCAAATGAAACATAATTAGGTTCCTTCCTATGTCTTATCAAACTACTTGATCATGCCAGAAAGTTTATAACTCCTTTAACCATCAGAGATCTTTAGATGTCCTCTGAAGTCCAGATTCACAGGATCCATGACAAAATAATTCTTTAAAGCCTGAAGACACCAAAGTAATTATTAGCCATTATTGTAAAGCAGAAGCTAATGAGATGCAGATAATTGCATAAGATTTAGCTCTTCAGTACAGGAATGTTCAGGTAAGTGGGAAGACATTTAGAAAAAATGAAGTTGATTAGGGAATGTATTGAAAACTTAAATGTAGTTTAGACTCTGTAAATATACTGGCTTAAAACTCTAAGGGATGAAATTATTTTTCATTAATTTTAGGGGAAAAGGTGATTTTAAAAGAAGCTAATATGTCACATTAGAGTACACATAGAATATCATGGTAAACTTCACTGCTTAAATTCAGTTGTACATAAAGAAAACTACTCTAAAAAATGAGAAGTTTAACGTTATATTTTGAAAGAATCTCCTAAGGGAACTGTTGAAAATGGCATTACTTCATTATTGAAAATGGCCTGTATAATAGACTATTGTGGAGAGAAATCTTGCCCTCTCAGGGTGATGCATAGAATTACCCATTCCAGTCTAAAATGTATGTTTATCTCTGAATGCACCTTGCAAATCCAGAGAAATTACTTCATTAATATCGGTCTTTGAAAGATAAATTTCTCTCTTAAAATAATAAGTGTTACATGGGAATTTTATAACATCTATACAAATTCAGCTGAGATTTCCTGCATTATTTTCTGCTCTGCCTATTGCCAATTGGAGACCATAGTTTTCTGATACTAGAAGACATCTCTTTAATAATTTGATATTATTGGTAGTTGACCCTAACTCTCAACTATTCGACAGGCACAATGTGATCATACTTATCACCAAAAACTCTTTGTCATTATGATTTTATGAGATGTAAATCATTACCCTTTTTTTTTGATATAGAAAAAACTTCACTGCAACATCAATGTACTTTACCATCTAAACAAAAATATTTACAAATTTCTCAAGATTAAGCTTATATTTACATGCAAAATTTTAGGCAAACTAGCATTATTCTCAGGATAGAGTTTCAGAGTGAAGTAGGAAAACAAAAGAGGGGATAGGGCTGCCATTAATTCTGTATCCAGGAGAAAAAAATCTTGGTAAGCAGAATTTGACCTTCTATTCTGAGGGGTCTTCTTTTTTCTTCCTCTGGGTTATTTCAAAATTTCTTCGGAGGTGTTATGGCTAATCACGTCTGTTTCCTATCTAGGTCTTCTGTCCCTCTGCAATGAAATGTTTAATTATCTTCCAATATGTCTCTTCAAAATGACCCATCTCTTGGGCATAATTGGTGGTTGGTTACTCTGACAAACTCATTAGTCTTATAATGTTATTGACTAAAATGCTAAGTGTTATCCTTTGGAAGAATATCTACACCTCAGTAAGAGCCATAGAAAGCCATTTTAATTCATACACGTGAAGGCTTGAGGCATGATGGCAGATGAATTGGGATTTTGAGATAGAGAAGGCTTTGAGGCATCCATCAAATCTCAAGGTGAAAATATGCCTCTCCACAAGCTCGTGTAGCTAGCATATCTTTCAATGTCCTGGCTTGGAAGAGAGGGCACTCAAAAGGATTAATGAGGAGTTTAATGAAGTAACTCTTTGTGGAGTGTGGCTTTGTGGAGTGTGGCCTGGAGAGAGTACACTAATAAAAACTAGGGAGGGAGGCAAGGACCTGGAAAAGTATGAATTTTTTTTTTAAGATTTTATTTATTTATTTGACAAACAGAGATCACAAGTAAGCAGAGAGGCAGGCAGAGAGAGAGAGAGGGGAAGCAGGCTCCCTGCTGAGCAGAGAGCCAGCCCTATGCAGGGCTCAATCCCAGGACCCTGAGACCATGACCCTGAGACCATGACCCTAGCTGAAGGCAGAGGCTTTAACCCACTGAGCCAGCCAGGCGCCCCAAAAAGTATGAAATTATTACCACTCCCATACTTAAAGGGGTAAGGAACAGGGAGGGTGGGACAGGCTTGAAATCTAGAAAGAACTACGGAAGATTTGGAAAGAATACATTCAGGAAACCAAAGAGTGAACAGACAAGATAAATTATGATATAAAAGATAAGAGCAAATGTGGGAAAGTCTTTGTTTCTGTTTTTTTTTGTTTGTTTGTTTGTTTTTGTTTTTGTAAATCACTAGACACAAAGCCAATAAATATCTAGTCACAAAGGCCTGACTGGTCTAAAGCCAGTTTCAAAATCCTTTATGGTCGTCTACCACAAATCCAAGTCTGACCAGTTTACAACAATGCTTCCTATTAACTGTACATATTATATAAGCCAATTATAAGGATAACAACTCGGAATAAATATTAAAAAATTTAGAGTAGCCATGTGAGTTATTAAAAAGAGAGCCAGTAAGAATGAATGAAGTACACCATTTCTTCTTAATATTTTAGTAAAAACTCTTGAAATGTTGCATTTCATATACTCACCAAAAATCACACTCTTTGTATATGTAGATCATAACAAAAATAACTAACTTAGTATACAGTCATTGAGAATAAAAATTATTGTAAATTCATAAGTCATAGTTTCTGTGCCTTTCTGACTATACGCAGGAAAATAAAGTTAAAGCACTTGATTCTTGTTTCGAGTTCTTGAGTTGACCTCTGTACCTCAGTCTACCACATCAATAAAATCACGAGACAGCTGGCCCTTGCCAAACATTATCAATACTGCTTAGGATGTCAGTTAGTTTCTCTCTAATAGAAGTGACCTGCACAGTGAACCTTTACTTTTTAATCTAGATGACAGTCAAAGGTCCTGAGATCTGTGAACCTTTGGCAAGATTTATAAAGTTAAGTTGTCATCTAGAACAATTGGTATGGCTTTGGTTCAAAATCAATCATTATGAGTATTCTGGATCTGGCTGAAATGCCCTCAAAATGTTCTCTCTGTCAGCATGGAATGTAAATAGAACAATGAAAGCATATTTTGCCACCATGCTAAAACTAATAAATTGCTTGGAGATTCTACTTGGGGAATATATCTATCCATCTATTCATCCATCAGGTTGAGATCTTCAAGTTACCAAACTGACATAGCATTAATTTTGCTAATATAACTAGACTATGTAGGTCTTAATTATATTCACCAAGCTTCATTTTGCTAAGAGATGACACAGATGAGAGAAGATAAAATGGTGTTATTGGATTAAATAGACTATTGAAGATTACATATTGCTTCAGCATCCTCCCTTTAAGCAATACAACTGGCACAAATTTCTTTCTCTTTCAGAGTGTTTCTCACTGACCCCAAAGCATTGCTTCTTGGTAATTACTCTTACAGCCACCAAAATGTATCTCCTCTCAGGGAATATGCTACAAAAACCTTATGCAGAGCTAAAGAAGTATCCTTTATGTTTTTAAATGATCATGCCTAATTGGGCTCCAGAAACAAACTATGAATATATACTAATGGTTACAATCTGTCCTTCAAATTCTTTGACATAAAGTTGGAGAAAGCCAAAGTCATGAACCAGGATACATACCAAAAATCTTCCTCAAATGCAGGATGTTAATTTGCCATGAGAATTTTTTTTCCTTGCGATAAAATAAAGATTCAAAGGCTTTTTAAAAATAGGCTTGTTTGCAGGGGATGAGGAGTTGATACTAATTAATTCCACAAAGAGAACTAGAAATGACAACTATAAACCATATTTTCCTTACATAAAAATTCACCCTGAAAGTTGGTATCCAGGTGAATGAGTAGGGATGTAGGTCAAGGTGACACTGAAGACTTAATTTGTATTTATATTAATCATTTTTTGGTTAATGACCATCGCTATTATTTTAGGAGCTGATGCTGTTTGAAAGTGTGTTACTTGGTGGTCTGCCTACCCCAAAGCCCTTTGGATCCCTAAGATGGTCAGGTCAATACATGAAATTCAAATCTGTTTTCGTTTGTTTAATTAATATGATCATTATAAGTGAACAGATTGTGTTTGTAAACATACACAGCTTTAAAAAAAACTTACTCTTTCCAATTACTACATGACAAGATAAGCAATCTCTATGAGTGTTTTCTGAATTCCTGTAAGACTTGAAATTACTATTTATTGTCTTCTCCTTCTGGGCTGCTCTTCACTGTATCTCACTGTAGTCCACCTTTTTTCTTTCTTGTGATTCTTTGTTTTTTTCACTGTCTCAACACCTGTGTTTTTAGTTCCTAGCTACAGTGCCAGCGGACTAGAGCTATCCAGGCCTGTGATGTTACACCAACTATTATTAAGTCTAAATTACTAGTGAGACTGACAAAATGCCCACCTTATATTAACAGGCCAATTGTGTGACTGTTATTGTTATTTGGAATTGCTGCTAAATTGGTGTCACATTATTTTTGCTGTTTTTTTTTTTTTTTCTGAAGGATATGCTGATTTGTTGCTGTTGTTGTTGTTTGTTTGTTTGTTTCTTTCTTTCTTTCTGTAAGAATACATTCCTGGATCACAGTATTTGAGTACCTAACAAAATGTACCAAATGAATGGAAAGAAGCCAAGCCATTCCATTCTCTCTAGTTATCTCAGTGACAGATGTATATTAACCTATGATCATTTTGGCTGAGACAATCAGAATCGATTGTGAAAATGGCCACAACTCAGTTTGTGACATTAGATACTGCTTAAGTGTTTAAAGGCATGAATCAAAAATCTGACACAGTTAAGTTCAACTTGAGTGGCAGCACTTAGTGAGCTGTTGGGACTGGGAAAAAAGGCTAGATTTGAGGTGAGCTGGCAATCTATCCCTGTTTATGATTTACCATCGTGTACTGACACATCTTTTTCCAAACCATCTGCTGCCTTTATATCAATAGAGAACAAGGCATAGGCCACATTTCCTGTTTATTTAACAGCATACTTGTTAGTGACTGCATGCATATCATCCTTATTAATTCAAGAACTTGAATTTTCAAATAGGGGAGAGTGCTATATGGATGTTGGAAATTATATACTCTAGGAACCTATAAGGTCAAATCTTCCGAAGTAGAGCCAATGATGTCATAATTAGTATTTAGTGTACATTTTAGCTTCATTTGCATATGCACGTATGTTCATCCTTATGCTTGGCTAACAAAACTCGATGTATGAGAAATCCTTATACATTTCATGTGCAAATGGATTACAAAAACGATGGGTTAGTAAAGTTCTTTGGCTATTTTTCTTTCTCCTTTTTTTGAAATCATCCAATCATACTTAACAGGAAAATTCCTCCACTGTGAATTACGGTATTTTATGTGTTTCCACCTTTTAAGAGCAAAATATAGTTTTAAGAGAACAATTATGTGAGATCAGGAGTAAAAGACTTGCTGCATTCCCAAATATTAACATATTCAGTGTTTCCCTTTCTTGACAGGAATAGCAGGGCAGACGTTAATTACGCTACACAGGAATGATGCATCAAGACACCTAAAATCCTTGGTCTTTGTGCCCTCTGGTCCTCTGTTGGGTTTGATGATTGGCTTATGTAGGGAAATAAGGAAGTGGACTCCTAACGATCGTTATTACTTGAGACTTTCATCTCCCTCAAATACCTTTCCAGAACACTTGGCTTAACCTCAACTACTGGAATGACTATAAAATTTTCTTTGAGAGAGTCTGCAGTTGCACCTTACCCAGCTGCCTACCCTTCCACTTGGTGGATTCAATTATCCAGAAACAATTCCAGTGCAGCAAGCAGTTTAAAGGCAATAGCTGTTAAGTGTGTGTGTTTGTGTGTCTGTGTGCATGAGTGTGTGCATGCAATGAGATATCCCAAATACTAAAAATATAATAATAATGACAAGTATAATAAAATAAAAAGAAATCACTGTGTCACTGAAGAAACAGAAGACATGCTTGGTTTCATTTTAAGGAGGTCAAGAGTTTGTTTCTTTGGTTTTGTAATTTGAATCATCACTTCTAAATAACAGATTTTATGGGCCATGTGGAGATTCTTTTGTGATAAGCTGATCTGTATTTTAAATCTTTTTATTGACTTTGTTTTGCTTTGGGACTTACATATATGGAAACGGTGGCATCACATCATCAGCAGGTTTTAAAGTGAGTGCTTAAGGCAAATTCAGGGGTAGGCAGAATGACCCTTGAAGCCCACTCAGCATGTCAAATTGCTTGAATTAAAAGGAACATGAGGGGCCCAAAGGAACAAACATTCACGTCACCCACAGCAGTCCTGAGAGGAAGGACTAGCAGAAATACCTGGGCTATTTTAACTATGTCTCTCTCCTTGCTGTTTCTCGATCTTGGTCCAGCAAGTGTAGCTGAAGTTGTAGCGCTGAAATGCACATGAATACATAGGACGGGACTTCGCTCTCTAAAATAGTGCTGACTTGGATTGCAATTCTTTCCTAGCTCCTCCCTCCTTTCTTTTTGTTTTTCCTACAGAAGGACTGTAAAGGAGCAAAAGTAAAAGAGAGACTCGAGCAGAGCGCTCTCCAGAAGAAGAGTGAAGGACCATAGGAAGCAGTGAGGCTAGATGTTCCTTTTTGGGTCTCAGAGAATACCTCAGCGGCGATGACATGCACCACCTCGCTCCACTATCCTGCCATGTTCTTCCCTTCACAAGATGGAAAAAGGCAGATACATTGGTGAATACTGTAGGTGAGACTAAATGTTTTGGAAATATTGGGCAGAGACAGTAGAGAGCATTTTCCTCAGCCCTGTCATTTTCATTAGGTAAGATGGGTTCTGAGAGGTAAAGTGACTTCCCAAAATCACACAGTTCTTTAGAATGAGGCCATCATTTAGAGCTTCTAATTCCAAAAGACAGTACTGCATGCTGCTGCTTCTCTGTTGTTGACAGAGGACATCAACTTTAGATTATAATGGTATTTAAAATGAACATAACAAAATAAAATAAAACTGTATATGTCAATTAGAATGGTCTAAAGTGCAGATGCATCCATAAGGCCCTTCTATGGGATGAAAACACTTCAGCAAGGAGAATAATAGCCAGTGCAAGATGGCACCGAAAAATTGATTCCAAAGCAAAGTCTTACTAAGAGTCATGTTTCCTAAGCAAACAGAACAAGGTAACTTCATAAGCACAGAAATATGCAGCCTGTAAACCGGCATTATTCAGAACACTCAGATTAATATAATTCACCAAGCAACGGGAAGTGATGGCTTTGCTACCTGTCACCAGTGTTTCTGGTTTCAGAACCTGGAAAATCTCCTTGTGTGGCAATAAGCAAATCTGAACACATACACAAACTGAGAGCATCGACTATCTTTCACTCCCATTCCGGGAAACTAGATGTCAATACCTCCACTTGCACTAACAAGTCACAAGTATTGTGACTTATAAAAAAAAAATTCAATGACACATTAGAAACAATATCTTTCACTAGAAATCCACATTACTGAAATTCTGGAGAGAAAACAGATAGGAAATCTGTAATGCAAACTTCGCGGACATTTTCATAATACGTCCCCTAGCTACTTTTAGGTCTGTATAAGAAACATTTGCCATTCCATTCTGGAGTTGGATTTTGTGGCCTTTGCTAAGAGAGAATCATTACTCAGAAAGCTAATCTATGAAGACTAGAAGGGTGAGCGTTGATCTTCAGGTTTGTGACAGAGTGCTTCCCTCTTTTCAAGGGTTAAGCTTTAACTGCACTTATGATGTCTCTGGGGCTTGTGACGAGTTGTTTTTACCAAGGAAATTGAACAAAAGAAGTTTCCAGAAGGCCAGAAAAATGTTAAGGACAGAGATAACATTTGTGTCAAGTTAAACTATGTCAGTTTATTGTACAATCAGAGCTGACAAGTTTAAATTTCTGATTTTCTTTTACTGAATAGGCCAGCATTCAGAGAAATACAAGAATGACTCTCTTTTTCTTATACCAGAATTTACTTAGAAAAGTGGTACTTAAGAATCATCATCGTGCACCTGCATTTACATACTGTATGCATTTTCTGTAGCGGCACTGTTCCTATTACACGTATTTTAGCCAAGCATACATCTGTGGGAAGTCACCCTGGTTTGATTCACAATCATTAAAGCTAATGCTTTTGGTTGCTGCTAATGAATACATGTATTTGGGGAAGATACTGAGGGAAGAAGTCACGGAATTAGATTAAGAATGTGATCTTGTGTCCATGGAGTTGGACTGAATTAGAATGAAACAGCTTTGAAGCAGAAGTTCATTACTAACATCATGAAGCAAAATTGGCAGATCATTCCCACCTCTTATTCAGAAATCTGACAGGAGCTGTGGCTTACATTTCCCTTGTACTACATCTCAGCTGCATTACTCTTCTCATTACTCTATCAAACCTCTGTCCAGTGGCTGCTTGTCTCGCATTCTTAATACCCTAATAGCCTGTTTGCCCTGGTCTCCTGCTTCTCGCATTGTTGGCAAGTCTGCTCTAAATACCATGACAACAAAATGATATTCCTCTTGTGTGACCTTGATTACATCTTCGTATCATTTTGATCAGGGCATAGATGGATTAGGAATTGAAACACATAATTACTGACCCTTTGCTACTTACATGTATGTCACACTCTTGGCTAGCTAGTCCCTGTCTTTCCCATTTCCCAATTCTAAGTCCTTTAAGCTGACCATTATTTTACAAACATTATCTTACAAACACCCATAGATACCAGAGCAATTCCATAGCTACATAATGCACTTTAATTCATAACTATATTCCTGTGGGTGAACTTAATGACAATGACATCATGAAATTTTATCCAATTTTAAACTTTATAGATAAAAATACATGTATTGGGGGGTTTGTGGGTGGCTCAGTGGGTTAAGCCTCTGATCCTGGAGTCCAGCACTGAGTCTGTTTCCCTGCTCAGCAGGGAATCTGCTTGTCCCTCTCTCTCTGCCCCTCCCCCCACTCCTGCACATGCGTGTGCTCTCTGTCTCTCTTAAAAATATAAATTGAATTTAAGTAAAAATAAGCTACTAAAATTACAAAACCAATGCCTCCTCTCCCCCATCCAATATAAGCACACTGTCTTAGGTTAAAAATTGCCATTTCTCACTTGGATAAATGCAGTACCTTAGTCTGGACTCCCTATTGCCATAAAGATGCTTTCCTTCTTTTAGATTTTTTTTTTCTATTCAAGGAAGTTGCAATCATCATTCTTAATGTATTATCTTACAAGTGATTCAGACACTCTTGTATACAAAGCCTTCAGAATAGCCTTAAGAATAACCAGGGGCACCTGGGTGGCTCAGTGGGTTAAAGCCTCTGCCTTCAGCCCAGGTCATGATCCCAGGGTCCTGGGATGGAGCCCCACATCAGACTCTCTGCTCAGAGGGGAGCCTGCTTCCCTTCCTCTCTTTGCCTACTTGTGATCTTTGTCTGTCAAAAAAAAACAAAAAAAAAACAAAAAAAAAAAAACTTAAGAATTGCTTAACCAAATTCTGAAATATTTTGCTTTAAAATATTTTTAAAAATTAAAAATAATTTGCTTAAAAACCTGCCCAATAGACCAATATGCCTTAAACTTATGATGTCAGAAGTTTTGGAAAACGGAAATCCCTCACTTTTTATGGTCCTAGGTGACCATAAAGCGATAGTATATTATTTTATATTTGGTGGAAGGGAGAGTAACAGACAACCAGCCCTTTTAAGTTTGCTTTTCTTTACTTTGGTTTGGGGGAGCTCACCTCTAGGAGAAGGTGAGACCACTTGGTACAGAGCTTTGAGAATTAAAAGAAATTATTTGCCCTGAAATATATTCTTCACAAGTCTTCCCTTCTTCCTAAAGGTACTATGTTATTTACTTTAAAAATATTAACCTAGGAGTAACCAAAAAAAAAAAAAAAAAAGAACCATGTAAAGATGTAAAACATAGTCTCATGAGAGATAGCACAGTGTAGGCAAAAGAGCTCTGGGCTCTCTTTTGGACACCAAGGTTCAAATATCTGTGTCATCATAGATAGTTGGGGCCTTATCTAATGTCTCTATACCTTAAATTCATCTCTAAAATTATAACCTACAATACCTGATCCATTAGGAGGTTATTGTGAGCATCAAAATCAACTGGAAAAATATATCAGGTGACCGTGGTACACAATCAAAATAAAAGTAAAATGAAAGACATGCAGGCAATGAATCCAAAATCTTGTACTCTACATTCTTCAGCTATTAAACCTAGAATTAACCTAATTTTGCTTATTCCTTCAGGTGTCTTTAATCTCTGTGAAACGGTTTGTTTTTTTCCAGAATCCTTGGAGCTGATTTGGCATCCCGTAGCATCTAATTAATAAGCCTTCAGTTACTCATTAAAGATCAATGTTGAAAACATAAATAAAATATCACTGACCCTTCAAAGATCCCATTAGGAATCAAAAATGAGCGTAGGATACTTGACAATTACTTGTTACACTAAATTCATCAGCCGGTTTTTAATCTCCTCAGGTTTACTTTTATCAAGGAGAAAAATATTTTCTCCCCCCAAATAGTTTTGAGGCATCGAACAAAATGCTTTACCAAATTATTATCATTTATTACTTTTATCCTCTGGTTTTATAATTACAGAAACTAAACTAAGGATATTTTTCATACATAAATAATACTGGCCCAGGTCACTCTGGCAGCATCCGAAGAAAAACACAATGAAAGTAAGAAGTACCTCAGAAGTAGGCTGTTGTCATTTACAGTAATGAGGCAATAGATAAGGTAGACCATTAATATGTGATTTTCAAGTACTTTTTTTTTTAATTTTTCATACAACATATGGAAAATTTACAACGTGGTATTACAGTCAAACCTCTCTACGTACCAGGAACCCTCCTAGGCCACTCTCCATTCCTACTGAGCCTCAAATAACCTGTGTGAGAGTTGACGTCTATATGTCTTAAGGGCAGTGGAGTGGTTTATATTCTTTCCAATTGATCCATGTTAACTGAGAATGGGTTTTCTGCCTGGATTGAGGACAGTCACTGAGTGTGACGAGTATGACTGACAGCAGCAGCACCAGTAAGCACTTCAGTGTTTCAATATGATTTCTACAGTCAAGATGTGATTTTTTTTCCCCCCTTAGACAAAGATATTGAATTGAACTTCAAAGAAATATCAAAGCACATTTTCTTGGAGACTGGCCCTAAAAGTCGAATGTTCTTTTTGAAACCAGAACATAACTTAAGGAGTTCTTAAACCTCGCTTTAAAAGATTAGTTACTATTTCAATATGTGAGCTTTCAGTTAATCATTCGAAGATGTCATTTGCTAGCTTCCTCTTACACACGCTTCCTCTTACTATTTTCTTTTTTTCATTTTTAAGAAAGTAAGCTTACCAAGAATTCCCCTTTGGAGATAATTCTGCACTTTTTCTTTATGTTAACTCTAGGGGTTTAAGAAATCTTAAAATGATAGCAGAAGAAGATAGAGAATACTAAGTCATGTCGGAAAGCATGTATCATTTAATCAAGATAGGTTTTCTAGAAACTAAATCTCTGTAATTTCAGAATCTCTGTAATTTCAGTACTTTTGTACCTGTAACTTGGAGTCAAAGCCCTCAGGCATAGTTGCCTGTGTGACTGGGTGATTGGTAGATTCTGAATGCTTCACAATTATTCTGATTTGTACAACAGTGTAGAAAAGCTGTATTAAACAGAGA
Source organism: Lutra lutra (assembly GCF_902655055.1). Taxonomy (NCBI): domain Eukaryota; kingdom Metazoa; phylum Chordata; class Mammalia; order Carnivora; family Mustelidae; genus Lutra; species Lutra lutra. The sequence continues at coordinate 160,634,186 of NC_062280.1, forward strand.
AAAAAAATTACATCTACGGATTCTGGGAGTTGCTCAGTCACTGAATGTGAAGATTCAATTCTAGTATATAATTTCAACTTATTATTTCACTTCCCCTCACCGCCCCCCATCTCCCAGCACTGTTGCCCAAAGGAATCTATGTTCAATGTTTTCCCAGCAACTTTTTGCTTGAGAGGGAGTCACACTCTGAGGAGAATGTCTCCAGCTGACGAAGGACGCCATGATTCATCATGCTCTCTAACGTCTCTCCCTGGGGCTAATACATAGTATGGGCTTTTAATAAAATGTCCAAGGATTCCTTTTTAACCCTTGTCAACCAAAGGAAGCTGTGCCCTTGCTCCGCTCCTGACAGACTGGTGCAGGCGTGTGTGCACATCGTGCAAAATGTGTGTGAACAGAAGTGTATACTGGTAGACTGAACGGAGAGTATAAAAACAAAGATCTTTCTGAAATGACAAAGGCAACACCATGAACGTGAACTTTCTTTTCTTGGCCACCATCTATGGAAGCAAAACAGATATTTCTCATTTTATGAAAGTGCTGGATTTCTAGAAGAAAACTGTGCATAACTTCACATCTACAATGAAAAACATCTGGTAGCTGTTCTGAATTAAAACGTTTTATTAAACACTTAAACTGCATCTTTTCAGTGCTAATTAAATGAAGTTAACCCAATTAGAGGATTAAAAACACTTTGTAAGTGCTTGATAGCAGGACTGCCTGAGAAACCTGACACTCCCTCACTTCTTCCCTTACACGCCACTTGCACATGGTATGAATCATATGGAAGTCTGCTCAATGCTTATTTTGATGGTTTCTTCCTGTTTTTCTTTGCTCTTTAAAATCCTCTTGTCCGACGCTTTGGCACCGGTTGCTTATTCAGGATGCTTGCTAATTCACCACGTAATTACTCAGAGGGACCCATTTTCAGAATTGAAAAATAGAAGTGGGGAGATCTTCTGTTTCCTGCTGATAGAGTGGCATATTTAGAAGCAGTTGTCTATACAAGTGTCTGCCTCAGCATGTCCTGCGGCAAAATTCAGCACCAGAAGCACTTGCCCAGGCTGCATATTTACCATGTTTCAGACTCTCGTCCTTTCTGCCAACACCTACTGTGCTCAACTGTAGTCCACTGGACAGATCTGTTGCCAGTGCTCGCTCTGTTTTCCACCCTATTCCCTTGCAAGGCAAGAAGAGGGAAATGTGATAAACAAAACTATTACCTAAAAGAAGAGATCGGGGACAAAATAACTTCCAGAAAAAAAATTCTTTAGGATTCTTCTGGTAGAATATAGGTATAGATCTCAAAGGCTTTAAGCCTTATTTTTTATCTGGCAGTGCGGGTAAGGGAGGGGAGGTGGGAAACTCCTGCACATAAGCATACAATTCTGTATGAAACAAATGCTTTTGTTTCAAGTTCAAATGGCCAACGTTCATCACATCCAGCCTTAGCATTAAGATAGTTCCTGAACTGACTCCTACATTTTAAGCAAAGGGGATACTGCTTAGATAAAAATAGGCTCAGTAGTTCTTCAGGAGTAAATGTGTTGTGGGATATTTTATTTAAGTCTGAGATAATGTCTCCCAAAAGTACATCTCCATATTTTTTTAAATGTATAATTAGAAGGATCCTGATTAGAAATTGGTTGAGTCAGACCCAGAAAATTACGGACACAAACTTCACACTCTGCTCAGAAGAGTGAGTTTCTGGGTTTGTGCATGCCGGCATGGATATATGTATTTCTTGGAACATACTAAGTATAAATGCTTACAATAAGCATTTATAGGGCTGCCTGGCTGGCTCAACAGGTTAAGCATCTGCCTTCAGCTCAGGTCATGATCCCAGGGTCCTGAGATCGAGTCCCGCATCGGGCTCCTTGCTCAGTGAGGAGTCTGCTTCTCCCTGCCTGCCACTCCTTGCCTGTGCTCTCTCTCTCTCTTCCTCTCTTACAAATAAATAAATCTAGGGTGGAGGGGAGCATTTATACTAAATGCTAAATCTAGGGTAAACAAGTCCTCATGATTTTCAGACAACTCGGGAGATCTTCTGAATTAAAGTAAGAATCATATCTGATTGTCACTGGGAAGAGTTGAATCTTGGCAAATCCATTCATGAAACAGATGAAGTTTGAGCAACACATATTAAAATACTATTATGGAAGCACTCTGACCCCAAACTCCATGAGAGCCAGAGGAAAAGTGATGGTTATGATAAATTTCTTTATTTGGTTTAGTGTTTGGTGCAATTTATCATTAGGTATCTCTATGTGAATTAAGAGACAGTCATGTAAGTGATCCACAATTCCCTGAGGATTTGATGAAGTTTAAAAGTAGCATAAAATGGTATAAAATGTTTCATGACTTTTGTGACCAACTTATTTAAACTGGTGATCAAACCCAATGAGTTGGCAGAAGGATTACTACTCGGCAAGCCTTCAGTCCTCCCCTCGTTGTTTCCGACACTGCTAGGAACAGGGGCCACAACCAACTAGAACAAGAAGGCTTATCCCCATTAGGACAGCACTTTAGTTGCACTAAACCAGTAAACAAGCCAGACTTTGTCTAAATGAGAACTCAGCAGCAGCAAGATCCTTGGCAAGCAAGCAAGGTACTTCTCACCTGAGAAACAATATATTTATTTAATTTCTATGTTTTACTTGGAGCAGGGGAAGCTTTAGTATGGGGACGTGAAAATGGAGAGGAGATGCAGAAGGTGGATTCCATATTGCTTTTTTGGCCCTGCAGTGCAATAACCAAACACTTAAAAATAATTATAGGTGGTGATAAATGCTATAAAGCAAAGGAAGGGTGGGCAGTGAGAGAGAATAACAGAGAATCAAAGTTGCCAGCAGGTATTTTCTGAAAAGCAAAGAGAAGACTGCTCTCGGTGGTCCCACTAGGAAGAAGATTCAAAGAACTCTCCATGCCTCCTGGGCTCACCTAGGAGAGGAGTGCCTTGCAAATTGCTGAGGCATTCAGCAATGCTAAGTAACTCTCCATTATGAAGTGATACTGCTGTGCCCATTCAGGGGAGATGGAGGGGATTTGAAGCAAAGAGAACAAAGTTGTATGAGAGGCAGAGTACACCAGGTTAGAAAGAGGCCCTTTAATCAACTCTTGAAACGCCATGGCTTGTCCATGATTATCTCTGTTTTGTCGGGAAAAAAAAAAAAAAATGTTGCCAAACCCTTTCATAACACAATCTTCAGACCTCTATCATAATTCCTGAATCAATAACACTCACCAGTTGTGTACCGATGTATTACTTTATGTTAATTTATTCACCCGACAAATCGTCATTGTGCAGTCCCCAGCGCTGGGTGCTAGGGAGACAAAGAAGTTCAAGGAACACACATGGGTAAAACACACAAGTCAACAGGTAAGGTGGCAAATACAATGATAAATGTGTGCTTCAGAGCACTGAGGTCTGGCCTCTCGGGGGGCGGGGGAGGAGGTCAGGGAAAACTTCCAGGAAGAGCTGGCTTCTGCAACCAGTTCCACGGAAGAGGCATTTTGGGGAAGGGGAGCCAGAGTAGAAGGAGACAGGGCAGCATGACCCAGAAAAACCACATATGCTTTTTGACACAACTCTAAGGAAAGGTTTATATCATATATGTCACTATCTGTGAAAATATATGTACTTATTAATTCCGCTCTTTTACTGAACTAAACAGGGATTTGTTTGTCACTGCTCATTGAGATGGATGACAAGCTCATTTCAATGCAGTTAGAGTTTTACTCTCCTCGCATTTATGGCATTATTTGCTTTCTTACATTGATGCTGACAGATGCTTGGTTTATATTTAACCTAAAGGTGGCATTTACAACTGCAAAGACTCTTAATTATGATAGAATTGAAAACATACAGGACTCCCACTATAGGGAAGACTTTCTTACCAGCACACATCTCCATTTAAAACACCCACTGCAAGGTAAACTGAAAAAGAAAAGAATCGGGAACTATTTTCTTAGGTAAGAGAAATAAGTATACAGCGTGTATAGTTTTTCAGGAAACAGAATAGTGTAATGGTCTCAGAATGTTTGTCAAGGGATAAGATGGAGATTTTATTTTTAACCTGGTCCTAGACGTTAACTGCAGGAGACATCAGAAACCTGCAATGCTCTTTGTACACAAATATAGCACTGAGGTAAAAATGATGGGTTCGGCACCCCCCATGAAGGCATGACCAGCAGGGGAGCCATGTTCTTCACAACACAGTCATGAGCAACTTGTCCCCTTGCAATGCTCTTTCTCCTCTGGCTTGAAGTAAACAGTGGGGTCCCTGAGGACCAGCTACTTCTCTGAAGGAGAAAAATTACTCTGGATGGAAATTTTAAAATGAGATGACCTAAGAACAAAGATCTTTATTTCTGATTTTCTCTTGTTGTTGTTATACAAATTGCAGATTTTAAAATCAGAAGAAGTTACCTAAATAAAAAAATATTTCATTCAGAAATAGATTTTGAAGGATCATTTTGTTGTATGATGATTGCTCCTGGTGCTTGGAGTACTTATTAGTAACATAAAGTCAGTCAATAACAAAATAATTTAAATTTAATTCTGAGGGATGCCTGGGTGGTTCAGTCGGTTAAGTCTCTGCCTTCGGCTCAGGTCATGATCTCAGGATCCTGGGATCGAGCATCACTTTGGGCTTTTTGCTCCGCAAGAAGTCTGCTTCTCCCTCTCCCTCTGCCCCACCCTTGCCTGTACTAATAAATAAATTTTAAAAATCTTTAAAAAATTCAATTCTGAAAAAAAAAATGATACAACCCTGTGATAGTTAATTTTATGTGTCAACTTGGTTGGGTCACAATACCCAGATATTTGTACAAACACCAGTCTAGATGTCACTGTGAAGATATTTTTAAGATGACATTAACACTTAAATCAGCAGACTTAGAGTAAAGCAAATTATCTCTATAATGTGGGGGGATGGGCCTCATCCAATCAGCTGTGTTAAGAGAAAAAAGATAGACTTCCCCCAAGAAGAAGGGATTCTGCCTCCAGACTGAAACATCTGGGACTCTAGTTTGTCATCCTACCCTGAGAATTTCAGACTTATCAGCCTCCACAATCATGTGAGCCAATGCCTTGACATAAGCCTCTCTGTCTCTTCTCTGTTTCTCCCTGTCAGTCTCTCTCTCTCTTTAACACACACACACACACACACACACACACACTGTTATTCTATTTCTCTGGAGAACTCTGACAAGTACAAACCTTCATGGCAAGTAATACTTCTCTATTAACAAAAAATTTTTCCTTGCCTAATTATACATCTCCTTTTTCTTTATGATTTGCTTTCAATGTTCACTTAATGGGATGATAGTGAAAGGGGCACAAACTCCTTACAACAAAAACGTCTCTGTGGATTCATACTTTGTAAACATAATGGTATGGCCCTTCATACTTGAATATGTAAATATATACTCTAAGGATGTGCCTGTAATCCTAGCAACTCCCCCAAATATATTCTTCAATTTTTGCAGCACACTTATATTCATTGACTTCATAATATTGAGTTTATCTCCCTCCCTCTCTTTCTATCTCCCTCTCCCTCCCTCTCTCTCTCACACACACACACCCTAAGATGTAGGTATTTTTACATTTATCCAATAAATGATAAATGAGGATGAATCTTGCCCAAATCTTCACCAATGAACTAAGGAAATGGCGGCGGGGGGGAGATTTTCTGAGTGCAAATCCTGTGTCAGAACCAAGAATTGGAGCCAAGAGTCATACCCAGGGAGCATATCAAGGTGTCCTCAACTCATCTCAAGACTAAAATAATGTGCTACAGAGTTAGGACTGTCAAAGGAAAGCTTTTGTTTTCCATCACATCACCATTGCCCAAGTCAAAAACAGACACTATGGTGATCCTAACCATCTGCTTCACGCTGCTTTTATATGTTAGTCCAGTAGGAACATGTTAGAAGAAAGTGTGAGATGGACACCTCACTTCCCCTTACTTCAAAGCATTAAGTTTCTTGATCTCGATTCCTTCCTCCTCATTTGATATATGAGAATTTTTGCATCTCTTACTTAACTCTTTTTAACACAGAGCCTGCTCTGACCTTTAGGTATGTGCTTGATCCACTTAATATTTATGTATTTCCTAGCTTGTTAGCTTGTTAGATAATAACATTAACAACAATAATAACCAACACCAACATAAGCCAAATTAAATAAAGAAGAAAAAGTTAACATTTTGTGTACTTATGTACCAGGCACCAGGCCAAGTATCTGCTATGCATTATTTCGTAAAACTCTTAATAACCTTGTGAAGCGGGTCTTTTTCTTTTCATGTTGTCATAGAAGAACCACAAAGTCAGAGACATTAACTTGCACAAGATAGCTGAGCTCAAAAGTGGATTTAAACCAAGGGCTGTTTGACTACAAAACATACTTTTGGCCACAGTGGTAAATAGGATGAAATATTCCCTTATTGCGAAATGTGGTTTAACCCTGCAACCTCTCTTCTTGACAGTTTTTAATGATTTTTAACAATAAACAAGAAAAAAATGACTCCTCTTTTTGTAACCCAGTAAATCATTAGTAAGAAGTATAAGGGGCTTCTACTGAAACTGAAAACACAGCTTCTTGATGACGATTTCACCACTTTTAGGCAAGGTTTGCTGCACGAGAACCCACGCAGCAATGACGGCCTTTGGCAGGGCACACACTGGAAAACCCTACGAGAATAATTGTCTGACTATATCCCCCAATGTTCTCCGCCCTGCAGCCCCTTCTAAAGATAAGCAATCACGTATGGTAATGGGCAGGAGCATAAGCAGAATACACTACCACACAATGTGCCTCTTTGGCCTGTGGATTAAGATAATCAGGAACCTGCAGACTTAGGAAAAACTTCTCACCTCCCCCTGAACTGCCTAAAAGAATTTAAACAGGGGCCTGTACCAGAAAGAAAGCTATTCCCAGAAACGACTTTTTTTCTCTATTTTTTTTCATTTTATTTTTATTTTATTTTATTTCTTTTCAGTGTTCCAGCATTCACTGTTTATGTACCACACCCAGCGCTCCATGCAATACGTGCCCTCCATAATACCCACCACCAGCTCACCCAACCCCCCACCCACCTCCCCTCCAAAACCCTCAGTTTGTTTCTCAGAGTCTACCCTCTCATTTCTCCCAACTCACTTCTCCTCATCATCTCCCAATGTCCTCCATGTTACTTGCGGAGCATAAGGACTAGCACAGAAACAACTTTTGTTTTTGTTTTTTTTTAATCAGAAAGACTTATCTGCACGTTATGACAAACATTTGTCTACTAACATTTGTTCTCATCTTCCTGTGAATTGTCTTCTTCCCCTTCGCCGCCCCACACCCCTTCCCCTTAGCTCAAGACAGTACATAAGCTTCAATTACCTGACACCCAGGGAGTCTCCTTTTTTTATGAAGCTTCATACACATAAAATGTGTTCTTCTCCTGTGAATTTGTCATATTCCAATTTAACAATTAGACTAGTCAAAGAACCGAGAAGGGAAGAAGGGAAAAGTTGTCTACTTCTACAGGCACATGAGAGAAAGAGAATTCTTCCAAACACAAACAGAAATAAAAGGCCCTAGAGAAAGGATTCCTATAGGAATCCACTCCCTACTCAGAGGAGAAGAACACTACTTGAGATCCTATTAACATTATCAATTTAAAGTGTCATTTAGGGGTGCCTGGGTGGCTCAGTCGGTTAAGCATCTGCCTTTGGCTCAGGTCACGATCTCAGGGTGCTGGGATCAAGCCCTGCATCAGGTTCCCTGCTCAGTGAAGAGTATGTTTCTCCCTCTCCCTTTGCTTGTCCTCTCTCTTTCTCTCTCTCAAATAAATAAATAAAATCTTTTTAAAAATAAAAAAAAAATAAAGTGTCATTTAAATATATATATATATATATATACAGGAAACAAGTAACTGATCCTATATTCTAGTAACCTACCCAAAGGCTTCAAGTTGCAGGGTGTTTGATTACAAAGTTCACAGTACTTGCCAACTGGGAACACATGTTTGGATTGTCAGCAGTGGGGTAAGATTTGGTGCGAAAGTGCAAAATCACCATCTAGCCCTGATATGGCCTATGTTACTCACTTCAGACCAGGTCAGGTAAGTTAGAGGGATGATGTAATACTCTGGGAAATGCAAAGCTATCTCGATTATTTTAATAATAGACATCACTGAAAAAAATAGTTTAATATAAATTAATAAAATGAGAAATATGCTAACATAAAATAGCCCGTAGATGCTTTTAAAAATGCTGAATAACCTAGTTTAATGTACTTGTAGTCTTTTACAAAAGGAAAATAAATGAGCTTTGTTATTTGCACACAAGTTGGGAGAAGTTAAATTTTAAAATGCATATATTTCCTAAGTTGCAAATGATAAAATGCATCCTGGTAATTTATGGCTCTTGAACATCATTCTTTTTTTTTTTTTTAAATAGAGTAAGAAAAAATTCTACTTTTAAAAATCGTTTTGTCAACCTCAGCCCAGGGTAATAATGTTGCTTGTGTCTCATAGGAATCAGTTTCTTCCTAATCCAAATGCTCCAAGTCTCTTGGCAACTAAATATAGGCAGTTTTGATTAAGTAAATTATACTATATGCAAACTATCTAAAAATAAAAATTAAAAAAATAAATTAAGATAAATTATCTGTAATAAAATTTTCCTTTGCAACTATAGAACATACTGTGCAATAACTCAAAAATTTTCTTATTAGGTTTATTTCTTAGGCAATAAGAAAAAAATTTAAGCTTGAAGATCATTTGAATATAAATCAATACCAAATACTAAACAGGGGGTTTAATGACTGCATACACAAAATCATAAAATGTAATAATAATAAAGTAACATTTGGTATCTTTCTTTTTTTTTTAAGATTTTATTTATTTATTTGACAGAGAGAGATCACAAGTAGGCAGAGAGGTAGGCAGAGAGAGTGAGAGTGCTGAGCAGAGAACCTGATGCGGGACTCGATCCCAGAACCCTGAGATCATGATCTGAGCCGAAGGCAGCGGCTTAACCCACTGAGTCACCCAGGCGCACCCATTTGGTGCCTTTCAATATCCAATGTAAAAAGCACTTTATAAAGCATGCTGAAAATACAAAGTAAAAATTAGGCTCAAGAATTACACTTTTCTTTCAATTTTTATAGATTTTGAAACTTCAGATTGTTCTGAAAATTTATCTCCTGATATTTGATTTGGTCTCTGGAGAGAAATGCAATACAAAAAAGATTACCTAATCCTGGAAAAACAAGGGGATTTCATTAAAGGGACCAGTACTGACTTGTCTTAAGTTAGGAATTTTCCATCCCAAAGGCCCTTGGTGACTGACTTATGAGGCTGCATATCTGGCTTTGGAATGGTTGCACCCCGCTTAAAATCTGGTGTATCTGAAGACTAAGATTGCGGTTCAGTATTTCCAACTGTCCCCATTGGATGTAAACTCATCTGGGGGGTACTTGTGAAAAAACGAAACAAAAATATACCACTAGTCTAGTGGTACTATAATGCCTGTTAATGCCTTGAATTTCTGAATCTAAGCCAAGGACTTTAAAATGAAAAGTAATTTAATTAAATAAATCTACAGAATAACCTTGTGGGGGGTAATCTGTGCTCCTGATGTTAGAAAATCAACATACTATTACGAATATAGCATAAGAATTAGCATGTACTGGTGCCTGGTGGCTCAGTTAGTTAAGCTTCTGGTCTGACTCTTGATTTCAGCTCAGGTCATGATCTCAGAGTTGTGAGACTGAGTCCTTCCTCAGCGGTCTGGGCTGGGGCTGGGCCTGGAGACTCCCCCTCCCCCACCCCGGCTCACAAGCATGTGTTCTCCTTCTCTCTAGAAAAAAAGAGCTTTATACATATATATGTATGTATGTATACACATATAATGTGTATGTATAATTTTTATATGTGTAAATATAATTATGTGTGTGTGTGTATAAATCACATGATGAAGGTGGCTAGAGGGAATGCCCATAAATGGTGAACAATTTTTCTTCTCTGCATTGGATTCAGACCTGTCTTCAGACAAACTACATATCCAGTGTGAATATTGTGACTTTGGGTAAACTAATTAGGCAGTCAGAACTTTAGTTTTCAACTTTGTGAAGTCTGGGATGGTAATGGCTACCTCTGAAAATCATTGTGAAATTTGTTAAAAGACATAAATAAAATCAAGTGGTATAATACACAGGACATAGTAGGTACTCAATTAATATGCATCTACTCTTTCTCCTTTTCTGCCTCCGTGACATTTATCTTTTTGTGTTACTCAGTTGAAGGACAAAATTGTAATGGTCCTTCCTGAATCATAAAAGTGAGAATATACACCTGACATATTAAAAATGCTATTTAGTGTAAATATTACCTGGTATCACTAGTGAATGTTAATTTGATAATTTTAAAAGACTAATATTCAGAATAAAGGGTTTTACTAACTTGAACATGATAAGAAATGGACATGTGAGCATATCAATGCTGTATTCTGTGCATGACAGTCAGTAAATCTATCTGGAATTTCTTTCTAATACTTGGTTTCATCCTATACTTATTTAGAATATTTTGTAAACTTAATTCACAGTTGTTCTGAAATAGGAAAATGCCTTTTTTAATACACTATACTCACTGGTAGGTGAGTGCATTCTCTTCTCAGCATAATTTGCTGTGAAAGATGTGCGGGGGGGTTCTCTGTGTAGAAATTCTATCTGCCCTCTAGCTAAGTTTGCTTCAGTGGAAATGAGATCCTGACCACTGGGCTGATGGATGTACACATAACTGACTTGTTCAATTCTAATTTAATTCTGGAAATCTATCTCCTTTATGACTTTAATTTTTCTGACGTGAAAACATTCTGTCTTTTTAGGCTTCCATTGTTTCTGCAGAACACAAGTATTCTCTTGGTGGAAGGAGAAAAAAAAAAAAAAAGCAGTAAAGAAGCAGCAATAAACAATCCCGCAAAACCAATTTTCACATTGGCAGAAAAACACGAGAACTCCAAATAGCCATAACTTGAAACAGTGGCAGATCCCTGGCAGCGTATGATTTGAAATTATTAATGAAAACTTTCACCACAAACATGCACATCTCTTAGTTTCAGGGGACTTGAGCTTTTCACATAAGCAAGAGTCTAAAAGTGAATTAGACCAGAAAGGAGAAAACACAACTTCAACTCAGCACGGCTGCAGTTCTAGTCTTTATGACCACAGCTAAAGCAGACCCAGGAAGGTGCTGATTTCAATTTTCTATACCATACAGTAATGAGAACAGCAAGAAAAAGCACAAGGGTGATTCTAAGAGAACTCTCACTACATTTCTTTGCTTATTCTGTCTCTGAGATGACCTCAGTCTCTAGCTTTCCGACTGCATTAATGGTTAGATTTTTCTGAAGAGATATTTTTACTTGCCTCTTACATCACAGATATTTTATTAAAAATTATTGAGATAATATACCTAAGGTACAAGGAGACATTCAGAATAAGGATGTTAAGTAAAGGCACCGTATCACAACTGTATTTTTTTGCTGTTAAGTGTATGCATTGCTTTATTTTCAAAAATTAGGGAGTAAACAAAACACATGCATGAATTTTCCTCTATTTTTAATTTTTTGAACGTGCAGTTGTGGCCGACTTAAATAGCAGAGTGAGGAAAGAGAGCTCTAGCCACACCTTGGAGGTATTTTTTAAAAAGGGGCCTCTTATAGCAACCTGTAGCTTCTTCTGGTTCACTTGTCTGGATTTTTTCCAGCCCTTCCATCATATCAAAAATGCTCTTTATTCAATTTTTTGTTTCTCCTGGCACATAATTTTCATTCTCTTTGAAGCAGACTCTCTACCTCTTAAAAATCTATTGTTCCTTAGGCTCAGTAACCTTTGACATAAGCTTCCTCCTTCACAGTCCCTGTGAAACTCTCCTCGAGGGAAAAGATGAAGAGAGAGAAACTTACTTAGACCAAAGCTTACTAGACCTGATTTCCTCAATTAGAAACTCCAGAGTAATATAAACATCCAGTCACCGAGTCAATGAATAATATGATAAAGTCATATTATTTCCAAGTATTTCAAATTAAACTCCTTATACATGAAACGAAAATTCATTTGGTAAGAATCACCTAATGGTTTCAAAGTCCTGGGGATCTTTTCATTTTGTCCCCAACTAGTTTGATCCTAGCACATTTGCTCAGCTAGGAGAAATTCAGAATTAGGAGATGTGAAGGATTCTGTATTTTTTTTTTTTTTTGAGGGAATGGTTTTATGGTGATACTTTTCTACTCTGTGGCTTGTTTGTTTTTGTTTTTGTTTTTGCCTCAAGCCAATGAGCTTAGAATAAATGTAAATGACACAGAACACTGGCAAGGCTAGAGCTGAAGTTTTTTTTTTTTTTTTAAAGATTTTATTTATTTATTTGACAGAGAGATCACAAGTAGACGGAGAGGCAGGCAGAGAGAGAGGAGGAAGCAGGCTCCCTGCTGAGCAGAAAGCCCGATGTGGGGCTCGAACCCAGGACCTGGGATCATGACCTGAGCCGAAGGCAGCGGCTTAACCCACTGAGCCACCAGGCGCCCCTAGAGCTGAAGTTTTAATGACACATCAAACAGTCCTTGCACATTTTCGCGATGCCCATAGAAAGGTAATTCCACCGTGAGAGCTAAACTTTCTCTTAAAGGATGGAAGTTTCTCAGTAAGGATCTGCATATATGCACCTTTTCATACCTGCTGAATATCTTGGAGAGGGTTATTCCTTCAATTTGGGTTTTTTCCCTAAGTTATTGACATAGATCATTTTATTCTTGCCTAAAAACTCTAGCCACAGGGCCAACTATATCCCCCCATCACACAAAGAGGTTGGCTAACCTGCTCAAGACCACTTGCTATAAGCAGCTCATAGGTAAGCCGACAGTTATTCTTTTCTAAAATGTGAATTACTGAAGATTGTTTATGCTTGGTTTTCTGCGTGTATTAGTGCTGAAGTCCAAATATCAAATCGGTGGGGTTTATACTTTCGCTTCAAGGGAAATTATTTAAGTTAAACACAGAGGCCTTTCTCGTGATTACAGCAGTCCTTACATAAGAGCCAATACCAAATCCATATCCTCATAACAAAATGGAATACTTGGCAATGATTAAGAATTAGAGCGCCTATTCAAAGATATTGGCACTTACTCAGAAGGTGACAATGATCTGTTTCAAAAGAACATAATTACTACGTTTACAAGGTGTTCAGATTTCTTGCTCCGTGAAGGGAGCTACCGGGAGCAGGGCATCCCCTGGAGGCTGTAAGGAAGGTTGACTCAACCCCACCTCAGATCATCTGAATCTGCATCTGCTTTCCAACAAACCCACCAGTGATTCCGAGGCACTCTGGAGCTTGAGACACGCTGATCTAATTAATGACTCTGTTGATTTTGGGTTGTACAAGTGACCCAAAGAGAAAACAAACATCTTCTATCTGCGCACGTCCCAGGGTACAAGGTGGATGCTTGCACTGAGCTGGTTTGCTAGAATGAGTCCTGCACTAACAGGCATAGGACTTTTGTGTAGTGGTGCTCGTAAATCTCCAGAATGAGGGCACGGTCAGGGCAGAACAGAGGCAGAATGGAAGAGAGCTTGTGGCCCCACTGCACTCATGGGAGACATAAATCTGCACACTGGAAGTGTGTGTTTACATACGTTTTGCTAGCAGCTGCATTGGCTGCAAGCGCCCACCTCGGGGAGATCTAGGTCTCAGGAAAACTGAGAAAATAAAAAAGAGAACTCTTGCTCCATCTGGGCTGGGCTGGGTGGGGACAGCGGGCCCCTTCCTAATGTCTTCATAACTTCAAAGGAATACACTTGACATCATTACTTCTGCCAAGGAAAGAACTCTTATTAAAACTGTTAACTCATGGGGAGCCTGGGTGGCTCAGTGGGTTAAGCCGCTGCCTTCGGCTCAGGTCATGATCCCAGGTCCTGGGTTCGAGCCCCACGTCGGGCTTTCTGCTCAGCAGGGAACCTGCTTCCTCCTCTCTCTCTGCCTGCCTCTCTGCCTACTTGTGATTTCTCTCTGTCAAATAAATAAATAAAATCTTAAAAAAAAAAAAAAAAAAAAACTCTTAACTCATAACTCACTGGGATTAATATGACTTTGAACATACATTTCTTAAATACCCATTTTATGGAGTAAGTCTCACATCAAGGTTGACTCAATACTATTTAAGAACACGTTTCATCCCCCCCCCAAAAAAAAAAAAACAAACACGTTTCAATTAAAAAAATATATCAATTCTATTTCAAAACGTTACGCTCAAGGACTACTACTACTATATTTGAAATGTACTAGAAAATTAATAAAACATGATTCCTATTTTAAATAAAGAGTTCCTATTGAAATAGCTAAATGCACTTTTTACAACTATAAAGATGGATGGACAATTGTAATAATCATCAAATCATCTCTGCATAACAGGATTGATGTTATTATTCTTCTCTTCTATAGATAAAAAAACAAAGCCAAAAGCAAACAAACAAAAACAAAACCAAAAACAAACAAACAAACAAAAACACCTGAGAGAGGTTAAGTAACTTCCTTGAGGTCACAAAGCCAGCAAGTGATTGAGTCAGGATTCAAACCCTTTCAGCCCATCTCCAGAGTCCGTGTAACCAAATATTACTCTCTCCTACCTTCTGACTTGTTATGGTTTTGGTAATCAGAAGGCACTCTTCATTCTCCCCAAAAAAGCAAGAAAGCAAGCAATAAACAACTCATGACAATGTCTCTAGCATCTGTCATTGGTACAGCTGGTAACTAGTACTAAGGTCCACAAGGAAAAATAATGGTTAAACTGAATATGTTCCTGGGAAGAGTAAACTTCTGAAAGAATACCAGCCACCCACCTGAGTGGCTGCATCCTTTAAGCGCCTGCCTTCAACTCCCGTCATGATCTCAGGGTTCTAGGATTGAACCCCACATGAGGCTCCCTGCTCAACAGGGGGCCTGCTTCTCCCTCTCCCTCTGTCCCTCCTCCCCCTCTCGTGCTCCCCCTTCTCAAATCAATAAATAATCTTTAAGAAAAGAACACCAGAGGACAGGTGTACTAATTTTATATTGCTTATATAACAAATACCCCGAATTAACGGCTTAACAAAATCCATTTATAATCCCGCAGTTCTACAGGTCAGAAGTCTGGGTACAGATGACGGAGCTAGGCCCTCTGCAACACAGAGGTACGGGTAACACCGCTGTCCCCTCTGGAGGTTCTGGGATGAGTTATCAGCTTCCCAGCTCCCTCAGGTGCTGGCCAGCTTCAGTTTCCTGTGGCTGATGGGTGGAGGACACGTTATCTTGATAGCTGTCAGCTGGGAGCCATCTTAAGGTCTCCTGCATCCCTTATTCCATTGCCCCCTCCCATCTTTAAGTCAGCAACAGCCTTTGAGACCTTCTTTGACTTTAAATCCCTCCGTGTTCTCCTTTGACCTTATGCCTTTGGGCTCTGGCCAGAAGAAGTTGCATGCTTTTAAGGCTTTATGTGATTAATTGGGTCCACCTAGGTAACCAAGGAAAATCTCCATATATTAAGGTCCATAGTTGAAGTTACAATGCACAAAATCCCTTTCGCCATATGAAGTGCCATATTCACAGGTCCCAGGGTTAGGGCAGGGACATTTTGGGGGAGGAGACGTTCTGCATATGACAGTGGGTCTGGAAGAAGTGAAGGATGGTAAGGGAGCCCAGAGAGCCTAACTGGGGGACTAAAAATAAACTTTGCAACCGCCTACTTTTGCCTAATATAATGCCCACTTCTCACACATAATCTTTCATTATTTGCTTTATGCAAGACAATGTCTTCATACCAAATATGTATCGAAGAGGGAATTGTAAAAACTTAATTTGCCCATGTAATTTAAATTTAAAAAAATGATACCAAGCGTCAGTCTCCTCATCAACTTTTGTCCAAAAAATTATAAACTGCATGAGAAAGTAAAACCTTTCAAGTTTTAACCTCATGGCAGTTCAAGAGTATATCTACATATTATTAACACAACCAAAGTGGATGCAAATGTAATTATTACTAGCAAACTCTGGTGAAGAAATATGAATCTTCTTACATCAAAATAAGACATGAGTGCTTCTCAAAAGTTTCAAGCTAACTAGTGTGCTAAGTTTCACATCCGCACAAATGTAAAATCCATTACAGGGGGCAAAATGAATTTTGGAGTCCTGCCCTTAAGCTCTATATGATAGCTTTATTTTTATGATGTCTTTATTCTCTGAGATACTAAATACTGTCATTCCTAATTCTCCAAATATGGCAGGCTTGCTACTGTGGTTATTAATGTTTCTAACGGTCCCATCTGTAAATAGCGTGCAGCCTGAACCAAAACACACATGCAGGTCTCCGCTGCAGAAGACTGACCAAGGACTGCTGACACATGAATGGGATGCTTTGTCTAACCAACACCAAAATGCAAATGAATTGCTGAGAAAGAAAACTAAGGAATTCAAAGGCTTTCTTGATTGCCTTCTTTAAAATGCCAAGAACTTAAGCTGGCCTTTCTTATCTTCCACTACATGCATGTGACACTTTAGGAGGTCTTTCTTATTGTACTATAATTCAGGGATTGTTCCAGCTCCGTGCTCCATGCCTTTTTTCCAAAGGGCAGCCTGAGATGTATAATTCGGGTAATGAACAGCTGCATAATTTAAGGGTCGAGCTAGTAGGGCACTGTTCCTTATTTGTGTTGCTTTAGCAGTTGCCAAGATGTTCTGGGCCTATTTAGGAATACAATTTTTTGACTGCTTTATTTCTCTCCGATGATATATGCTGGGATTTGGTTGTGTTCCAGAAAGTGAATTTTATCAGCAGAAGTACCAGAGCAAGCTTTTCTCTCATTTTACTCCAAAGGGCAACAGCACTGAGCTATAATGAGGTAATTTTTTTTCCAGCCATGCACACTCTGTGTTCTATCAGGCAGGGTTGTTTAAACCTAGTCCTGTCCCTTTCCAAAGCATGATGGACTCAATCACCGAGCTATCAAAGGCATTTCCACACTACATCCCTCTCACACAGGGCCAATCTCCTGAATGTTGAAAAGGGCCTGGCAGTGAGGCCCTTCAAGATGAAGGCTGCATGCTGATTAATCAGTGGCTTTTTTATTCCATCTTGGCAAGGACTCCCTGTTTGTAAATAAAAGGTTTACCCCGAATTTCCTGTAAACTCAGAAACATAAGGCTGATTTGGACGTCAGTCGCAGAGCAAGAACGCTGCCTGCTGTCCAATCCACAGAGATGTGCTATGTCCACCGTCATAAATACTCCTTAAGGTCTTAAAGCGTATCCCAAGTATGAGCCAATCTAAAAACAACTGTCAGTTCAGATGATCAAGCACAGCAGGCAGACTGAATTTTATATATATATATATATATATATATATATATATATATATATATTTGAACTTTAACAGCCCCTCCCCCCCCACTTGTTGGGGAGAGATCCCAGTGAGCACTTGCAAAGGTACTAGAGTTTATGCCACACGATAAGCTTGTAGGGGAAAAAAAAATCAATCAATAAAACGGGGTCTCTCTTTTTCAAGAAATAAATTAGTGTACTCTTTCACTCGTCAGATGGTAAATAGCTAATGGAAAAGGAATATGACAGACCACAAGGACTAGGAATTGTCTGCAGACTGGCAGACGCAGCGATTTGCAGATGACCCAAATTATTTTCAGGCAGTTTGGCACATCTCTATTTGTCACACTTACACTACTGAGCCAATTGCATTCAATTAATATGGAGTATTTTCCTGTTTTTGAAGTAGGAACGAAGCAGTGAGCTGTTCTTGATTGCTCTCAAATACCCCCAACCCAAACAGCAAGAATTAGAAGCCTCTGGTTCTTAGGTTAACCTCCAGGATGAGCACAGCACCACTGGAAGACTGATTCTGGACCAGGGATTTTTGTACATATAGACACACGTCTACTATATGCACTGAGTGTGGGAGCTCCAAGAGCTTAGACTATGTGGTTCTTGAAATATCCTTTTGCAATAAAATTTTGCCATTTCCCTCCCTAGTTTTGAAGGCAAGATGAAGAAGTTTATTTTGTGAGAGGTGAAACCTTCTGAATCAATACTGGGGGTTGACACTAGTATATAAACCCATCCATCATGAGGCAGCCATTACAGCAATACCTCCCAACGTTGTCCGTGCTGTCGCTGGGGGAAGCCTGGGTACTTAGGGAAATGCAGGAATGAGAGTTTTACTTCTAAACTCTGTTCCTCAATCACAGAGAATGCATGATCTGTAGAGTTCAGAAAATACCGACCAGATGCCCTTGCTCCTAGTCCCAGCTCTTTCCCCACCGGGCTATAGGTCATGTCACTTAACCCAGTAGTCTGCATTGGGATGGCTTAACACATCCTTAAAATGAGGAACAGACAAATGCACAGGGCATCTCCCAGCTCTAGGAATCTTTGAATCACAAACACCCAAAGAAGTGTTTTTATTCATTCTAAACAAATGTATAGAAGTCAGGAAGGCTCTTAATAAAAGCAAGCAATAATAGGCAAAAGAAAAATGCTAATTTCCCCCAAACTGAGTCATTTCATTATATTAAATTTAGGATTATGGGGGCACATTAACTCTTTCAGGCCTTGAGGGGGTTTGTGTCAAAACAACACAATTTTACAACTAAAAATGCACTACGTATTATAATTATAAGTTACAGCTAGCTATATAAATTTTATACACTGATATAAAATGTACCTGGCACAGGAAATTTAAGACTGTCTCTAAAGAAAAGTATATTAAAGCTCCTGTTCAGCTGCATACCAAGTGTATTTTAATGTATTCATGTTTCTGAACATATGTAATACACAAATAGAATGCAATAGTATTTTGCATTTACATCTTGAATTTTAATAGTTTCAGTGAGTCGCTCTGTTTAGATGGGAAAAAAAAAGATCTTTAACAGTGACAATCCCCTTATCATCCAGTGTACTTAAAATGTATAAGTGTGTCAGGGCTTAGGCTATGGTTGAGATGGCAAATTAGTAAACCAAAACAAATGTCAAAAGAGGCAAAAATGATGGCACCGTTCAGTAGTGTCCCACAGTCCCAAAAAACATGACTTCTGAAATGATCCGCACACAAAATCCATCTCATCTTCTTTCGTGTGCCTACTGAATGCATTCTCCATCCTTACTGAGACCTAGAGTACTCTGCACTTTCTGCTACCACGTTTATTAACTCCTTCCTGGCCTCACCTGCCCTCTGCCCAGCCTTTCCCTGCCGAGGGCAGCCATTTTAGATGCTCCCACAGGGTCTTTAGAAAGCCTCACTCTTCTGACCTGCAGTTCTGCCCTCCTTGCTAATTCTTCACCCTGCCAGAGCCTCATTTCTCTGCTTTCTTTGCTTCTCCCCTGAGCTGCCAGCTATTGCTGGAGCCACTCCAAAACCGGTGTTGACAGGCTCTTCTACAAATCTGTGCTTTTCAACCTCAACTCGACCCTCCCTGGTGTTCAGCAGTTCCTGTAATGATCGCTTATTGACTTGTGGGAGAATTCAACATGGTAGCTTTTCCTCAGGCCTCAGTTCAGGCCTAAACACTTCATTCTTGGCAAATGACCCCATCTGTCATCTAACTGAGACTACTGAAGCCCTAATTTTCTTTATCTCTCTGCCTTTACACTCATTCCTTTCCTTCATTAGTCTCTCAGAGAAAGAACCTCTCTCCTGCTTCACCCCAATCTTTCACCTCTTTTCTTTTATCTCTTTCACTGTCGCATTCCGGGGTGCTTGCTGGTTGACCAGCACACCACTGGGTCTTGATCTGTAAATGTTCATCCCCGTACCGACCACACAAGACGCAGTTCTATTCAGTTTCCCCCATCTGCAGACTCCTTCCATCGTAGAAATAACTGCCCCATCCACCCCACTGCCAAACAACAGGAAACAAAATTCGACAACAAAAACCACTTTCCCTTAACCTTGCTCCTTTATCTCAGGTGCTTCCACGGTTGTAATTCACCTTTCTTCTTTGCTACTAAGTTTCTCTAATGATTGATAGCCTAAGGCCTCATAGATTCCACTTCCACATCACCTTTCAAGTCCTTGAAAACAGCACCGTCCCCCTGACTAAAATTATTTTTTCAAGGTCACATTTGACTTCCATGTCAGCCAATTACATTTCATTTCCCGACAGCCATGTTCTTTTCCCTGTCTCAGCACCCACACAGCTCATCCCACCTCTAAACCTCCTCCTTCCTTGTGCATTTGGAGCGTCAGCCTAGGATATAAGCTTGTGCACATGTATGATTCAGATATAAATGGGATGCCGAAACAATGATGGCCAGACACATTAATGCATCAGACTAAGGTGGAAAACGGATCCCCGGACTCACACCACACCTCATGAATCAGAAACTATAGTGGTGTGACTGGAATGAGAGTTTGTCAACATGGATCCAGAGGGCTCCCGGGATGAGGAAAACACCTCCTCATACAATAACCAGCATGTGGTGTTTGCTGGAAGAAGGACGCTGGTGCATACTGGGATCTCAGAAAAGGTTTGCTGAAGAAATAAATGTATGAATGACTGCTTTGGCTGTGACAGAGAAGCGATGATTTGAAGCACAATCCTCTGCTTTCACTCTTTTTCTTTTCTACTTAGTTCCCATTGTCTCCTGGGTGACAAGTTATTGCTATTTGATACTTAGGACCCAAAGAAGAAATTATTGTGATCAACACAGAGAACATGAGAAAGGATTTCCTCCTTTTTTGCATCAGAGTGTGGCACTGTGGTTTGGAGGACACAGAAAATGCGCCGTCGCTTTGGCACATCCAGGACTCTTTGCACAGAACCAGTGCCTGCAGCCCTGGCAGGTCTCCTAGCATCCGACATGCCAGGGGCACCAAGTGCCAACGTCTTCAGCAGCAGCTGATGAGGGTATCAGGGGCTTTGGAGCAATAGAAGATAGCATGAACAGTAGTCAGCCCACCAGCGGTGGTGCTACCTTTACCTGACCTGCTGGGGGCTGGAAGCTCTGCCAACTGGATAAACAGAAGAGGGCTGAAGAAGGGAAATGCTGGACGCCAGTTCCAAGCTGAGGGAATGGATCCTGTGGAAGCTGCGTGTCTTTCAAGTTTGGAAGGATTAATGCTAAGGAAGCACTGGTTCTTACTCCCAACTCAATTTTTTTTTTTAGCTATAGATGTGTGCAGTCAAAAGAAAGCCTTGACTTTAAAAATATTACACAGACTGAGTCCTGTACATTTTGCTCTCACTGACCCTCTCCTCTTCTAAATCTTTTTTTTTTTTTTTTTTTTAATCTTAAATCAGACCCTTCAATGTTAGGCATTCCCAAGATACTTCCTTTGGTCACTTCACACTCTATATGCTCACTGGTATCAAATCCCACAGCTTCCACATAATCTCTACTCATATGATACTTGACGTATAAATTCCAGACCTGACCCAGCTCTGACCTGACTTCCAGATTCATATTTTAGTCAAATATATCTGACTGGATGTCTCACCCATACTATGAATCAACTCATCCTAAAGTAAATTCATTGCTTTTTTGCCCCAAATTTCTTCTTTCTAACCCCCAAGGCATAATTAAAAGCAACATAATATTCCCAATGAGAGAGGCATAAAATCTTCAAGCAATTCCACCCCTCTTTACGATGGCACTGTACACAGTTAATCACCTCCTCTTTCTCGAAATATTGTCCTTGCTTCATCTGTCTTCCAGCAAACACTCTTGGGAGTTTTTCCCTGATGTCACTGCCCAATCCTTCTCCAGTGCTGTGTGAGGACTCCTAAATGCTGCAGTATTGTACAGAGTGCAGTCTTAGTCCTCAGACTTCTTCACTTCCCTACCATCATTCATGGCGGATGGAATCTCATCTAGTCTGTTTTCTCTTGTCATCTCTCAGGCAATGAAAACTCAATTCTCCTGGTGTCTCAAGATGAAAATCATATACTTATTCCCTATAACTATCTTCTACTTCGCCCCGTGTTCAATGCACAGTCATGTTCTGTGGATCTTCATAAGTAATCCAGAATTTGTCGCTTCTGGCCGTGCCTAGCACCTTTGTCCAAATCGCCACCGTTTTCTGTCTCAATATTATAGTAACTTCCTAAGTAGTCTTCCTACTTCTTATTTCTACATCTATTTTTCTAACCAATTAGCACAAATCTCTTGACATTGATGTCAGAGTGTGGCATTTTTCTCTTCACGACTCTCCTGTAGCTTCCACCTCACTTTAATCACTGGATCATTGGCCAATGTGTTTGTTACTTAATAACCTCTGAAATAATATTGTAGACAAAAATGCTACTTGTCTTCTCACCAAACTTGGCTAATCTTTTCTCATTTATATTGTTCCAAGGAATACATGACCAACTATACATAACCAAGAAGATGGCCTGTATGACTCATAGGAAAACACTGTAATATTAATAATCATAGAAATTAAAAAGAATTGGGGTGCCTGAATGGCTCGTTAAGCCATTCAGTAAGTTAAGAATCAGTAAGTTAAGCCTCTGATTCTTGATTTTGGCTCAGGTCATGATCTCACAGTCCTGGACTGAACACTGCATTGGGCTCCCCACTTAGTGTGCAGTCTTTTTGAAGATTCTCTCTCTCTCTCTCTCTCCCTCTGTCCCTCCCCCACTGGGTGTGCATCTGCACATGTGTTCTCTCTCTTCTTCTAAAATAAATGAATAAATCTTATAAAAAAGGAATTATATCAGCAATAATCATTTATGAAGAACTTACTCCGGGCCAGACACAATACTAAACACTTCACATGTATTCTCTCATTTAATCCCCTCTACGATTCTATAACTTAGTTATTAAAATTATCCTTCTTTGGCAGAGTAGCCAAGTTTTGACAGATGAGCTCAGTTTGGCCAGCCAAATCTTGGGCAAGTTAATTTAAAGAGTACTACAAGATAATGGGATTATGCCAGTGACTAATAATGAAAGAGTAATTTGAACCACATTATGTCTTCATGAAAGGAGTCTCCTACTGCTAACAATACCAAAAGCTACCAGTAATGATGCTACTTCAGTTCTTTCTAAGAAACTGATTGTATATTGTATATTTAAAGTAAGGAGGTTGTGGAGCACCTGGTTGGCTCAGTCGGTTGAGCAGCTGACTCTTGATTTTGGCTCAGGTCATAATCACAGGGTCCTGTGATCAAGCCCTGCATTAAACTCCACACTCAGCAGGGAATCTGCTTCAAGATTCTTTCTCTTCCTCTGTCCCTCCCCCATTCACTCACTTTCTCTCTCTTTCTCTAAAATAAATAAATAAATATTGAAGAAAAAAAAAAGTAGGGAACTGGTAAAAGAAAAAAGATAAATATTTGATGTATAGTTATCTTAAAGGAAAAATACAATCTCAGTTGACCCCTGAGCAATGCAGAGGGTGGCAAACTGACTCCCGTGCAGCTGAAAAGCTGTGTATAACTTCTGCTTCCCTAAAACTTAACTGCTAAGAGCCTATTGTTGACCAGGAAGCCTTATTGATAACACAAACAGTTGATTAACACATATTCTGTACGTTTTATGTATTAGATACTGTATTCTTATAATAAAATAAGCTACAGAAAAGAAATTGTTAAGAAAATCATAAGAAAGAGAAAATAAATTTATAGTCCTGTGCTGTATCCACTGGAAAAAAAAAAATCCATGTGTAAGTATAACTGCCCATGTAGTTCAAACCCATGTAGTTCAAGGGTTAACTGTATTTTCTTTAATCAAGGTCAATGTTAATGAAATAATGGAAAACGGGAACAGCATTCCAAATCCTCAAATATATTTGAGTGCTATTAGGTATCACATAGTGAGCTAAGTTATTTCATATTACCTCATTTAATCTTCACATTAACCACACAGGGCATTATCTAGATTTTACACATGAAGAAACTGCATTTGAAAGAGATTAGCTGACATGCTCAGGACCATAAAGCACAAGGTTGACTGAACAATATATTCCAACCTCTATCTTCTTGATTTTGGCCCGTTTAATTCCTCACTGAAATGAAATAAAAAACAAACTGGCTTCACCCTATATATTCTATGCTTATGTTGCATCCTTTCCCCTCAAAGTTATAGTTGATGCTATACATGGAAATGTTCTCAAAAGACCTTCTTAACTTTAATCACAAATAAATAGATAGCAATCAAAGATAACTTACTCTGTGCCTCTATTTGTAAGTCATCTAATTCAGGGGTTTCTTGGAAATCATCCATGCTCATACATGTTCTTATTCTTTTCTATGCCCTATGTAACAACATTAGTCTGCTTGGGCTGCTATAACAAAATACCACAGGCTGGGGTGCTGAAACAACAGAAATTTTTTCTCAGTTTTGGAGAGGGGAAAGTCCAAAGTCAAGTCACCAATAAGGTAGGTTTCATTCTGAGGACTCCTCTCATGGCAGATGGGTGCCAACCATCTCTCTGTGCACTCAGAATACCTCTTCTCTATGCTCTCATGGAAAGAGAGCAAAAGTGTGAACTCTCTGGTGTCTCATCTTCTAAGGACACCAACCCTATCAATTAGTGCCTCATGCTTATATCCTCGGTTAACTTGAATTACTTCTTTAGAAACCCTATTTCCAAATACAACTACACAGGGGTCAGGGCTTCGCATATGAATTTTGGAGACACACAAATATTCAGTGTATAACAACAATCCATCTTGTCGCTGGTCCTGTACACGTGTTTTATAAACAAGAGCTGAAAGTGCTTCTAGAAGGTCACGATACCAAAATAAACCTGCTCGTTGACACCAAGTGTCACAAACATCAGGCCATTTGCTGATGGATTGGAATGCTGTGGAGCACTTAAATGGATTCTCCCATTCTGATCTATCCATTAAATGATAACCATGACCTAACGCACAGGCATGATCAATAACATATATACACCGTGGCCGTAAAACAGCCTCTCTAACCAGGGAGGGTAATCCTCCATTTTACAGATTTGAAGAGCCAATCAATTCACCACTGGATAAGGTCAAATACTATTGATTCAAGATTCAACAAAATCCCTTCCTTTACCTTCCCCTCTTTTGATTTTTCTTGTGATCTAAGTATGGTTTCTTTAAAATACATTTTTATAACAGCTGCACTTCCATACTGGTAGAAAGTGAGTGGTCCTCAAAAAACATAATGATTCACTGGCATCTAAATCAATAGTGTTATAAAACCTTGAAGGCATGAAAAGGTTGAAAAATAAAAATATTAATGCCTAAACTTCAAGAGCATACTTAAGAAGTGGAATTTAAGAGATGCCCATTGCTAGCAGGAGGTAGGTAGTTCATAAATCAATTTAGAGGAAGAACTCCCTCCAGTGTATCAGTGAGTATTGAAAATAAAACAACATAAGGATACTATTAATAATGTGTTTAAGTATCACTCTTCATTCAACTCTGATTTTTGGCACAATTTCAGATTATTTCTTGAAACTGCTCTTGGTACTTACATGGCAAATTCCATATACATTTTACTTTTTCCTTGGTATACATTTTTGCTCTTTATTTTATTCTTTATTACTATTTATTCTGTAATTTACTATTTATTACAGAACAAAGTAAATAGAGTAAAACCAGAATAAAGTAAAACCAGAATAAAATAAAAACCACTTTTGGTTTTTACTGACACCTCTTCACACTGCTAATAACCTTTTTGGATGTTATAATCTACAGTCATGTCTTCTGTGCTTACTTAATATAATGATGTTTTCATCTTCATAAAAATGTAATAAAATGGTGTTCTGTAAGTGGAACAAATGCATTTCAGAGCTCTGTCTGCATTCGAGTCTCAGAACTTAATATACGTATATTCCTCTATCTGGAGATAGAACGATTTGCTGCTGTATTTTTATCTAACTGTCTCCAGAACTAGTAAACAGAGAATTGTAAATATTGCATGCTTGGAAAAATTCCACCTGGCACAAATCAGTCACTAGATGGCTAAATATTGTGAACGGAAACAACTGGCAAGAAGGAAAATCCCCTTGTTAGAAGACAGCAGTGCACAGTGTTCCATGTGTTGGAAACAAAAATTTGCGCTAAGGAGCTCTGATAATGTTTTAATGGAAGCAACACTCTTTTTCATGTTTACTCCTCTCTTTTGCTTTCTTTGCAACCACATGAATTTTGAACTTGGTTTGAGTGGGTTTTTTCTTTCTTTTTTTTTTTTCTTTTTTTAACATTACCCAAAGAGAAGCTGAAAGAGATATGATTAAATATCAGGTTCTCTCTGATTTTCCAGATTATTCTGTAGTTGGAAATCTCTTTGACGTATTATTTTTAAAAGAAAGATATTTTCTTAATCATTAACTCAAAGAAGCAGAAATAAAATATGACAGTATTTAACAGTACAACAACCCATTAAACTCTCACATGCCTACCTCTTGCTTTTAAGATGAATGTGAGTTGTTTTTGTTTGTTTTCATTTGTTTTTAATGAGAAAAATTATATGGGCAAAAATCTCGAGAATAGCATTTTAAAAGTCTAATTTCCTGCCTGTTGCAAAGCCTCTACTTAGAAAAAACTAACAGTTCTTTTTTTTTTTTTGAAATGCAATTAAAGTAAGAGTAGAAAGTGACAAACACTTTAGAACAGAAATAAAAGTAAGAAGAAAATGGAAAGAGCCGTACCTGCTTAAAAAAAAAATGGAGTTTAAGAACATCATAGTTATAAAACAAGATCAAATGTGGAAACGCTTTCATTTTGACCAAGGTAGTTTAGCTATGTTAAAAAAAAAAAAAAAAAAAAAAGTCCCTCCCTCTTTCTACCACCATTAGGGCCTGCTGCTCCCACTTCTAATTTCTATAGCATGTAAGAGCTACCTAGAATTTTCATATAAACTGGCCTCATTCCATCCCATGACTCATCCTGTTCCAATGTTAATATGCATAAAAATTGCTACTGATACATGTTCTTATTCAGTAAGTCTGAGGTGGGGCCTGAAAGTCTGCATTTCAACAAGTTCTCAGGTGATGCCTCTGCTGCAGTGTCATGGCCACACTGGAGTAATGTGACCAGAGTGCAAGCTGAAGGTGAGTTTCCCAACACCATCTAATGGCATATCTACAGAGGATTCATTGCTTGATTGTGCAAAGTGGTTTCTTACCTTCCCAACAACTTAAACCGAGTGAAGATTTTTTATTTTTTCCCTCCAGCTTGATCAAAAAAGAACAGTCATATCCCTTCTTCACACATTCTATACTTACAAATTTGCCTACTTGCCAAAACGTATTTGTAATCACAGAAATCAATGACCATGATTTTGCCGTCAGTAATGCACATGCACAGAGCTGTGGAAAATTTGAGTTGTCTGATGTCCCCGTTCACTGCTGAAGTTCAGCAAGGTGACTTTCTGCCTTCTTGGTTCATATCTTACATTCTAATCAAATGTCCTTTTTGAGGTCTATTTACTGCCACATTTTGTTGCAGTTTTGTGCTTTTTTTGGATGATTTCACTGTCTAAAATGACCCCAAGCATAAGGCAAGAAGTACGGCCTAGAGTTCTTAAGCTCAAAAAAGCTGTGATGTACCTTTCAGAAAAAGTGCCTGTGTTAGATAAGCTTTGTTCAGGCATGAGTTATGGTGCTATTGGCCATGAGTTCAATGTTAATGAAGCAATGATATATATTAAATAAAGTGTCTTTAAATAGCAACAAGCATAAAAAAAGTTTATATATTGATTGTTTGATGAAAATATTGTGATCAGATGCTCATAGGAACCTAACCCTGTACTTCCTCAAAGAGCAATGATTAGGTGTTGGCTAATTTAGTGTTCATGGTGACTTTATAGAACAAAACTACTGCAAATAACAAGAATTGACTATGCTTTCTGTGCTAATCTCAGAAGAAAACTTCAATGGGAACAAAGACTCCAAATTGATGTCCCTTTTGACTATAATATTCCTTTTTGGGTGTCCACTCTGACTCTCAAGCCAGATATTTCTAAACTAAGCAGTAAAAAATAGTTTATTAACTGAAAGATTAAGCTTTTACAGAATCGCTAAAGCTTTACAGAAGCTTTGCATTTTAAAGGTTAGCCCAAAACCACTCTTTTGAAACAATCTTCCGGTTTAGGCATTTGACAAGGTCATCCAGTTTTACAATATACTTCCTCTTTCAATTCCTGTCTGTGATAAACCGAAAACTGTTTTCTTCAAATCTCCTCTGCAAACCCCTTAACAGGTTCATAGCTCTTGTTCTTCAAATATAATACTCTGTATTTATCTTTCTCACCAATAGTTTCTCTTTTGGTCGGTCCATTTTGCTTTAAAAAAAAAAAAAGGTTTAAAATTCATCACTGTATGAAAGACAATAATGTAACTTCTTTACAAAAGACAATTGAGACAAAGTACAAAAACGAAGATGATGCATCAGAACTGTAACAGTGACTGTATTCAGTCTAGATAGAGTAAACTAAGGACTATTAAGAGCAAAAGGAAATCCTATTATGAGAGCCAAATCAATTAACCACTGAACAAATACATGTTCAGCATCTACTAAGTGAGATGAAGCTTCATGCCTGAATTAAATAACTTACTTAATTCTTACAACACTTCTTTGTTGATAGGTCTGTTATAGGAGATGATACCTAATGCTTAGGTAATTTGTTCAAGGTCAGAATTAGTACATAGCAGAAGTAGAAACCAAGTCTGGCAATGAGCTCCAAGGTCCCACACCTTTCCATTTTGCTGTCATGAGCAAGAAAAAAGAAAAAAAAAAGAAAGAAAGAAAGAAAGAAAGAAAAAAGAAAAATGAAAGCTAAGAGAGGTATATCCCTTCACTATGGAATTTGCAGCTTCTCTCACAGGAGAAAAGGAGTACAGAGCGTCACAAGTCAAAAGATGATCAAGATTTGAGATGAATTAAGCCAGACAAATTCAGAGAACCCACCCAAACTGTCATAAACAAGGCTGCACCAAGATGAGCTTTGGTAAGTAGGCAAGATTTGCGTGGGTAAAGAGAAATGTGGACAGTAAAGTATTTCTATCAAGAAAAGTGGCAAGCGTTGCAATATACAAACGGAGAAGTACAAGGTTTGAATGAGGACATTGGTGAAATGAGTTTTTCTGAATCAGAGGATTTCTTCAGGGCAATGTTAGGGAGATAAACCTTGAAGGGCAAGTTATTAGGAAAACTGGATGTTTTCCAGGTGAAGGTAGGGGGTATATTGTTTACTCTAACAAAGATTAGCTACAGATGCCAAAATGAATGAAACCATTTATCAATTAATTCTTTAGGTAATTTAAACCAGCAGGTTCTCAAATCCTTTACAGCCAACTTCAGACTCTTCAGGGAATACGACAGATCATCAACATAGGTGTACATTTAACAACAGGTGTTTAAACTCCCAGTTGCTAAACTGCATGCAAAGATTCAACTTCACATGATTACTTCCTCTCAGATGTCTATTCCTTACATTGTAAGACCACACTGGATAAGAATGATCTCACGATCAGTGTTTACTAGATCACTGAGGTATACTTTGTTTTTTTTGTTTGTTTGTTTTTTTAAAGATTTTATTTATTTATTTGACAGAGAGATCACAAGCAGGCAGAGAGGCAGGCAGAGAGAGAGGAGGAAGCAGGCTCCCTGCTGAGCAGAGAGCCCCATGAGGGGCTCGATCCCAGGACTCCGAGATCATGACCTGAGCCGAAGGCAGCGGCTTAACCCACTGAGCCACCCAGGCGCCCCACTGAGGTATACTTTGATTAAAACTCATTTGTGTGTTCTCACAACAATTTCCTTACAAATGAGAAAACAAAACTTAGTTAACTATAAGCTGTATCTGCATTGGACACACACCTTTGGCTATTAACACAAATGCCCCTAAAATATAATCTAAATCATACACTTTAAGATTATTTCCGATATTATTCAATAATTTTATCAATGCAGAAAGCTCACAAGATTTTTTTATTGTCATAGTAACTGGATTAATGTATTGCTTCTATAACTAGCATAGAAAATACTCACCAGTGATACACTCTGAGCAATGCAATATGACTTGTCATTCCAACTAAAATTAAATTTGATACAATGTAAGCAGTATAATTAAGTTGCTTATAAAAATTAAGTTTAAGTTAATGATTATGTAATGATAATACTTTGACAGAATTTTACAATCTCCCTAATACAACAAACAGTAAATTATTGGGGCGCCTGGGTGGCTCAGTGGGTTAAGCCACCGCCTTTGGCTCAGGTCATGATCTCAGAGTCCTGGGATCGAGCCCCTCATGGGGCTCTCTGCTCAGCAGGTAGCCTGCTTCCTCCTCTCTCTCTGCCTGCCTCTCTGCCTGCTTGTGATCTCTCTGTCAAATAAATAAATAAAATCTTTTAAAAAAAACAGTAAATTATTAATCATTTCATCTTAAGCAAAACTATTAATTAAAGGAAAATTCTGATTTATCAAATGTTAATGACATGGTCATTTCTGTTATCAATAGGACACCGTTGGCAGGAGTTTAATTATTTTCAGCATTTTTATTAGTCTTTGTCTAGAAAAAAAGTATTTAAAATGTAAGAATGAATTTACCAGATTTCATACAGCTATTGTTACATAAAAATAAGACAAAATTCTTATTGCATTAATATATATTGTTTATAAAAGTTCCTTAATAAATTCAAAGATGACTTTCAAAGTAGCTAAATTCACCTTTCTAGACAAAACAATTATAAAATCCCATTTTAATAAAGTAACCAATACATATGGACAATTTTTTTTCTTTTTTAAGGATGCCCGTTGATTTTTTTTTTTTGAATGTTGACTTGGATTGAATTTACTTTGTTTTATAAACAATTATAAAACAGTTAGTTGGCAGTTGGATTTCACCATTAGTATGGTCTCCTGTGCTCTTGATTTTGCAAGAGCACAGGAGAACAAATCTTTCTCTTCTATAACAAAATAAGTATATGGTACATTATAGACTATATCTTTTTAGTTTCAGCATGTTTCTTTGTTTGCCTGTGTTGTTTTTCATGGGGATAACTAACCTCTTGCAAAGTCATTTATAAAGAGGGGTGGGCAAAATGTTACCGTACAAAATGTCACATTTATTTTTAGTTTCATTTTAAATGTCATGAACTTTGTTTTTGTTTTTGTTTTCACAAAGCTTCTCTCCCCACTGCTGTTTGGTAAATAATTTTTTTCTCTGAAGTCATGTAAATTAGTTTTAATTTCAGGCAAAAGACAACTGCTAATGGTGATTTCATACTACACTGGCTTCTTGGGCCTCTTTTTGGCCTCTCTCAAGTATAATCAAACCTGATGGATATCACAGAAATAAAGTAAAACATTTAAGGTAACACAACTAGTTGACACTGAATGATATCATTTCACAGTTTCATCATAAAATTGACTACATTTCAGATGCCTAAAGTTCTAATTCAGTACCTAAAAGCACAAGAAAAGCATTACACCCCTTATTGTATCATTTTTCGTCTGAAAGTCATTTGAGCCATCCTGAAGGTTTTTTAGTTTGAAGGAATGTCAGCATTCCACAAAGGCTGTTGATATTCTTCATTAGCTATAATATAGTTAAAATCTAGCACCTGCAATAAATCAAAGTATTGGAAGATTGCATTAAAACTTATGACAGTTACAGAGTTTGGTGGGTGTTGGTTGTTTTTTCCTCCCTAGTATACCAGGGTCATCACTCATAATAGTGAAAAGTATAGCATAAAGGGGAAAAAAATTTGGAATGTTCCTAAAAATAAAATAGAAAGCCCTCAGGAGTCCTTTCAGAACAACAATAAAAAGTATTGCTAGCTGTAAAATTTGTAAGCAGGTTCCATCCTGTCGGCACAGAAACAATGAAGATGAATTACATTCTAGGAGAAACATTGAGACTGTCTGGTAACATAGTGGCAAATCTACAGTGAGGACAAAGCACAAACTACTTCTTCTATGTCTTAAGCTGAAGGTTGTTGGAACAAGGCGGTATGAATTAAATGGTGACATAGAACCATCCATAGAAATTATCTCTCTAACCATTCAATTCGTTCATCTGGCCATTATTTGGGCTATTCGGTTTTCAGAATCTCTGTTCTAACTCTGAGCTCATGAACACCAGGGTATAATTACATGTGTTAAGTGGCATAAGTACATGTACTTTTAAAATATAAGAGCTGAATATGAGTTGAGGGGATGATAGTTATTTATATCTCTTTCAACTATCTTTAGGTGTGATGAGAAAACAAGTCTGAGGTTTATTTGGCTAGCTCTAAAAAAAGGTGCTTTTGTCTCGGGTAAAAGGACATTTAGGCTATGTGGGAGATGTTGGCAGCTGGTAGGGAATGTTGGGGAGGATCCCACAGAGCTCTGCAGAGCAAACCCACCACATAGAGACTCATCTGCAGGGAAACCAAGAATCTTGCTTTGCATATGTCCTTGTTTGATGCCCTGGATATTCCTGTGGTAGCTGAAAAGACATGTTGTTAAAAAGGGAAATATATGGATAGGATTTGTTTTGCAAAAGCTGATGCCCACGTTGATGGCAGGTTGTAAGTTTAATAACAAACTTCCCATACCCTGAGCCAAGGTCAGCATATGCAAAATGAAACTCACACCGCACAGCAGAAATGGGGAGAGTGTTTATTAAACCTTAACTGTAATCCTCAAAGGATGTTTTGGTGTGCAATATGCCTACCCTCTCTTAAAACAGCTTGACTTTTAATTTAAATTTAAAACTCAGAGGTTACTTTCTTATGTGTTTATGAATGTTAATTAAAAGAGACATTGGCTAGTTTGAGCAACTATTTAAAGTCTTTATTTGACAATATTTGAAAGTTGCTTTCCTTTTATGCTGTTATTCAAATTTTCTACCTGCAAGTAATGAATGTGGCTTGAGTCAATTGCACATTAAAAATTGAAAGTAATATTAGGTTCTTTGAAAAATTACTGAAAATTGCCATAATTCATGTTCCAGAGTCTTGATGATTGCATTAAAGCAGTAGTGAATTCAAGGTGAACTGAAATAAATGTTAAATGAAGGTTCTTTTTAACCTCATCAATACTCTTCTAATACATCGAGATTTCTGAGTTTGAGGTATAACTAACAGTAACCAAATCTGAAGCAATTACCTAGCACTAGATACGGTATTTGTGTGAGTACCTAATAATCTCCTAAACCTATCCTTTTCTTAGCTGAGCTAATTTTTGATGGAACACCATTGAGAACAATAGGTCACTCAGAGCAAATGAAGTGGGGCTGCCACTGTGTGTCCTCAAGAGCTCTTACATAGCCCTGGGTTGGATGGCTGATGAGGTAATCTGCATAATAACATGGTCCTAGTGTGTTTCCATTAAGTCAATGAAGCATTGAATATATATCAAAGTACCACTATGAAGTGGACTGGATCTATAGACCCACAATATCTTTACTCATTTGACAGGAAGAACTGTGTGCTAAGCTCATAATTACACCTCTTTACTCCTCCACTTACTGTTGGCAGTAAAGTAAGTATCATTCCACGTATAATTCTAATTAAGTTAAATTGAGTTAAAATGCATAGCTCTAATTATTTGTGTGTATGTGTGGTAAATGGACTAAATGTGTGTAAATAATTACTAACTCAAATTGATAAATGTTAATGCAAATATATATAAATAATACACAGTAGTGTTTATATGGAGTGAAAAATAGGTGAAAATATGATTTATTTAGAAAGCAATAAATACATTAGTCTTTCATGTCATTAGTTCTTCTTGTCGAAATAGCATTCTCTTTTTTAAGATTCATTTATTTGGTATCTCCAGTGTCAGCAAAAATCATAGTTAAAATGAGATTTCAAGGGGTGCCTGGGTGGCTCAGTGGGTTAAGCCGCTGCCTTCGGCTCAGGTCATGATCCCAGGGTCCTGGGATCGAGTCCCACATCGGGCTCTCTGCTCAGCAGGGAGCCTGCTTCCCTCCCTCTCTCTCTCTCTGCCTTCCTCTCCGTCTACTTGTGACCTCTCTCTGTCAAATAAATAAAATCTTTAAAAAAAAAAAATTAAAAAAAAATGAGATTTCAAAATTGAATTTGGTGAATAGTTTTAAGGCATGTGTTTAAAGCATATATATAAATATGTTTTCTGTGCACAAAAAAGGAGGAAACAACAAATACATACCACATAAATTTGATTTGTTTTACTTACTGATGCCCAGAATATACATTTTAAGGTACAATAAAGTTTGATTGTAAAATGACTCAAAGTACTGGATTAATTTTGTTCTTTTTTTTTTTTTTTTTTAATTTGAGAGACAGAGCACTAGCAGGGGATGGGGGCAGGGAATGGGCAGAGGGAGAGGGAGAAGCAGTCTCCCTGCTTGATGATGTGGGGCTTTATCTCAGGACCCCAAGATGATGACCTGAAACAATGTCAGAGACTTAAATGACTGAGCCACTCAGGCCCCCCAAAGTACTGGATTCTTTTTTTTTTTTTTTTTTTAAGGCATATGCCATAGGACAAGCTCATTAAGAAATGTGTAAGCTTATGTGCAGTGTTAACCACTGGCTCCATTAGTGTTTAAGCAGCTATTCAAGATCCTTTCTTTAGCTGTGTAATGTGATACTATTTATTGGCTTATGTTAAAGTTAACACTTTTAAATTTATAAGAAAAAAAACCTCTTAATTTTGTAATGTCAGATTTTTAAATTGAAAATATTTTGATTAAATTGGGCAGAGTTCTATTTTAAGTCCCTGGTCAAGATACTGGAATTACCTTCTTTGTCTGACATCATTTTGGAAATTTGAACCAATCTCCATTAGACTTGCTATGGAGTACTGTCGTTAGAATGCACTTCAAATGTGATCTGCATTTCCTCTGTTATTTTTCAATAAAATCCATCAATAACATTTTAAAATGGATAGAGTACCAACTCGTTTAAACAGTCATTTGAAATCTTTCATGAGAAGTTAAAACTCAGTCTATCAACTTAAAGGAAGTAATTTCCTGATGATATGTAAACATAATGGATATCTATCTTTTAGTCAAAATTGCTGTTTCATACAGTACTCCTGCATGAGAGCTACATTTCAGGAATATTGAATTTAGGCATTAGCGAAAGTTTGGTCCCTTCCATCAGGGAGCTATTTTCAAAGTCATTATCACAGGATGATCCCAACATTGTATGGATCCAACTGAGATTCTGAGGGTGAAACCCTCTATCCATTGTGAGAAGACTCTATCCATGAACATGTCCCTTACATTTTCTTTGTCTAAAATAAAATTATTACAATCCTACAAGTTCCTAGAAATGACCAATATATGTATGCATGTTTCTCTGCCTCGCTCTCTTCTTTGTCCCTCTGTCCCTCTTTCTCTCTTTGTATTGATTTGGCCATGAATGTGGCTGAGGGATGTGTATATGTGTGTGTGCACGTATATAATCTTGTAATATAACAAGACCGACCAACTGAGGCACAAAGTGTAAGAAAAGGACAACCATATCACTTTCTAACTGTAGCTCTTGTGCTCAGTATAGTTCTAACTGCTAACTATGAGCAATATCTTAAACAACTTATATGTTTTATCTAGCTTCTTTCTCCCTTCACCTATAAAAAGAGATGATTATGTAAAGATCCTTATTTTTTTGTGATTCTTAGTATGACTAAACAATCCAAATGCCCTTTAGTTTTCATTTATCACCATCTTATCAGATCTTTTTATTTTTCTCCATTGGTAAAATTAACAATACAGTATATTTTTATTTAAAAAATGGTCAAGATTAAGGTTGTCTACTGGAATATCCAGCTGAAGCATTAGCCAGAAATCAGTTGAGAAGTATATATATCAGGTTTGATGGAAATAAAAAGATAAATCATGAAATTAGAATAAAATCATAAAATAGAAGTCTGGTATTGAAATACTACCTTTGGGAGTTCACTCCAAAAGATATACCCTCAAAATGTGAGAGAAAATTATGAAGATCATTCCAGGTCCTCCTTGCTTATTTTATAGATTCAAGACAGCCTCCATAGTAAACTCTATAACCAAAATATGTAAAAGCCAGATGGCAGAGTTCAATTTTTATTGACTTTCATGAGAAAATGTACTTAAATATGAGCAACTATATTGGTACATGTGAGCATATTTTCTTCATGCATTATGCATTCTTTTCCGCATGTCAGTGTGTACATATTTCCATGAACACACATTGAGGCTTGGAATAATGATGTTGGGCCTATTACTTTTGCAGTTTCTAAAGAAACAAAGTTTATTTTTTGATTTCATTTTTGCTTTATTTTATTTAAACACATATTCATCCACTGGAGCAGGTTTGGTAAATTCTTCTTGACTTGACTGTCTACAAATACACAGATTCCTTTAGCCATGGAGCTGGAGGTCCTAAATCTTCCATCATGGGTGATGATTTGATCAGTCTAAATCTTCAGCAGGTCCTTTATCACTGGGAGTGTAATACTTATTTTAATTGGTAAACATTTAAGATGTTTATACTGAAAAGATGATGATTTCATTCCAACAGCTGTCTGAAGCATGATCTTACCCAGCAGTAAGTTTATTTTTTTTTAAAGTCTTCTTTGCAGAACTAATATACTTAGGATATATGGGGAAATGATTAGGAATATCTTCTTTCTACCCACTGCATTAAATTGCCTAATTTTCTGACAGCTAGAAATACATTACCGGAGTATACAGAAAATAGAATGGAATAGAGAGTGAAACCCCATGCAGATTAAGGAGAGGAAAAAATGATTTCTATATGAAAAAGAAAACCTTGGAGAGAAGAAATAGCTAGATACTGCTACATCCCTTAACTATGTGAGTCAGAGAGTGATTTTCTCGCATTCTGCAAAGTAGATGCAAAGATTATGCCGAAAACAGGAGAGAACATAATTGTACAACTGCCAATGTGAATTGAGGACTCAAGTTGAATAGAGGCTCTGATGCTAACAAATTCAAAACTGGGAAAGGCTCAGGAGGTATTTCTCACAAACTCTTCCAACCCTTTAACTCCCTAGCTCTGCATTTCACAAAAGAAGGATGCATCTCCAGACATGTTTTTTTTTTGTTTGTTTGTTTGTTTGTTTGTTTTTTGTTTCTCTCTCTCTCTCTTTTTTTTTTTTTTTAATTATGACTGCCCTTTTTGAAGGATCGGCCCTTCCCTTGTCCTAAAAGGGAGTAATACAGATGAACTTGCCTTCTTTCGTTCAATAGTACACAGAATTGAAGTGAAAATACACCTCCCTCTCACAGCTGCCCCTGGACATTCCTTTACTCGAATTTCTGGCTCATCACATTGCAAGAGTGAAGCCCCAACAGCAGGCAGGGAGCAGAACGACAAGGTTCTCTCTTGGAGAAATGTCATCTAATGGCTCTTGTAGTCCAAGTGATGTGCCACCTCTGGAGAACACAGCTGTCTGACAGTTATTTCTGAGTCATCTTGGTGTATTTCAAACACTTGATTCTCTTCTTTAGACACTTGTCAACATGTGCAGATGATGTTTTAACTGGAACATTGTCACCAGCTACATGAAATCAGGAAAAATCTGAGTAGCTGTGAAAACTGCGACTTCCAACTCAAGGAAGAATTATAGTGCTAGAAACAGAAACAGACCTCTTTAGAAGAGGCATTATTTTTATTCCTTTGAAGGTGTGACTATTGTGTTAACTGATAATCGGTTAGGTTTATGCTTTTATTTCCTTTGTCTTTCTTGCACCCTGGCAGAGATGAAGGAGAAAATGGGCCTTATTAAATTACAAGGTAGAGAAAAATGATAAAGTAGTCCTTTTTGGTTGTTTTTTGGTATGTGAATGACATGTACAAATCACTCAGATTCCATCTCAAGTGGCCTGTGATTTATCTCTTCACAGTAACAAATTTTGTTGATCTTTGAGTAGCCACCACCTAGTACAACTCTTAATATATTACAAGGGTCCAATAAATGTTTATTGAGTAATGATATATAAATTATATAATTCATACATAGAATTCCTATAGGTGTAATCAGATGTTAGTATATAGCTATTTTTTTGCAAATTTTAAAAAGTATCACTTTTTAAATTTATCTTTAAAAATATTTTTATTTATTATAAAACTTTATTTATTACAAAATTTATTTATCACAAATTTATTACAATACTTTCAAAATAACTCAACGTGTACATTTAGTAAAATTTTCTATCAAGGTATTCATCTTAGGATTCACCATATCAAAATGAAGAGGTAAAATAAAAGCATAGAGAACCTATCATTTCTTCCTTGGATTTTAGATTCAACATGGCTGATTTACAAGGTCCTTTCAAATTCCACAAGTTCATGTTAAAAATGTGTTTCTCCTAAACTAACCTTTTCTCAACAACCATTGGTATTTTCTCTCTTGAAAAAAGATTATTTTAGTCAGTAATTTTAGATAACATGCTGATTTCATGGATATACTCTGTTGGCATTAGGTGATACATAAATAGAACTAAAAAATGATTATAATCAGGAAATAAATTTTCTCAATCTGTAGAGGTCCATTTTGTGATAACAAAAATAGTGATTTGGGTAGTTCTTAAAACTCAAATGTCACTTTCCAAGGAAGCCATTTATTTATTTATCTATCTATTTATTTATGTATTTTTAAGATTTATTTATTTGAGAGAGACAGAGAGAGAGTCGGGGGGAAGGGTAGAGGGAGAGAAAGAAACCTGGAGCAGACTCTCTGCTGAATAGGGGGCCCAAAATGGCTCCACACAGGGCTTGATCCCAGGACTCCAGAATCATGATCTGAGCAGAAATCAGAAGTTGGCGGCTTAACCAGTGGAGCTGCCCAGGTGCCCATCAAGGAAGCTC
The DNA here is from genome assembly GCF_902655055.1 of Lutra lutra. Lineage (NCBI taxonomy): Eukaryota > Metazoa > Chordata > Mammalia > Carnivora > Mustelidae > Lutra > Lutra lutra. The sequence goes on from NC_062280.1 coordinate 160,672,998, forward strand.
TTTTACAAAGTATTCTTAACAGGTTAATTGCAATTTAATATCAAGATTAGAAAATGAGGGGTTCAAAGGTGACCAGTGAATGGAAGAAGCTTCATGTACCCCTCTAGAAAGAAAACGATGAGGCCAGGGTACTGCACAGCAGAGTCCCTGAAGTTGAAGGGTGGCAGAGAGGTTGTAGAGAACTGGGGAAGTGAAATAAAGGGCTACCCATGAAGGGGTTTTATACCTTGCTCAGGAGTTTGAACTTTTTTATGATGCTGAGGAGAAACCATTAAAATATTTTTGATGACGTGTAATAAAATTTGTTTTAGAAAGGTAACTCCAGGAACACTGTAATGCCTAGAAAAGATGGGAAAAAATGTCTCCAGGATATAACCCAAGAAACAAAATCTATTTTTGTACAACTTCAATGCAGCCCTTACAGGTTATATTAAATCTCTACATCTCTTGAAGTATAATCAAGATGTCAAGATGTAAATATATTTTTGAAACACAGAATATTTAAATTAAGAAATTTAAGTGACAAATATTTGAAGTAAAAATGGATTAAGTATACAAAATTTAGTTTTAAAAAAGGAAAAAAAAATGGACTCCATTGTAAGGAGAACAATTAAATTTGACACTACCAGAACAGACAGTGAACTCTTTTTTGATGCTTTTGTTAACACTACTAGAAGCGTTAAAATGTTACGCAAAAATGAACTTGAAAGCATGTAAGTTTGTTCTCCATTCACTGAAGGATGAATGTATCCAGTATTACTTTCTAGTAGTTTCAAGATTAAATAAAATGTGCCCAAAATATTGAATACATTATGAAAACAAAATTTTAAGATAATCTTTTTTTCAATAGGCATTTGTTAGTTCCTTATATTGTTCAAATACTGATTTATATTAGGTTTACCAAAATCTTGATACCTCTAATTTTATATTACCCATGACATATGACATAAATCTTCCTGGTAAGTTTCAGAAGCAGTGTCTGGGATAAAAACATTAAATATTATTAACTTAAGTTCAACACATCCTGTAAAATATATATGGCTAGAGAGCAAATGTTACATTAATTAAGCTGTCACATTTATATGAATAGGATTCTTGTTTTGATTTTCTTGTTAAAATAAAACTAAGAAAGTTCAAAAAGATTTTTCTTTGGTTTGGGTGTGTTTACAAGAGTGCTTGGTAGTCTTTAGAAATGGCTGCATCTGCAGAGCATAAATGTGTCTTAATTACAGGTTTTTTTAGGGTGAACATCTGTGCCCTTTTCTGCAACTATGTAGATACTTTGACGGTTATCTGAGAAGAATATGTGGTTAAATTTGCACACTGTACTTACTTGCTAATTCACTTTATTTAGTATAAATCAGGAATATTTAAAGGTTTATGTGTACAACTTTGACATACCACTTTATACTTAACACTTTTCTGTTTTCTATAATTAGTATAGAAGGTAAAATTAGAATCAAATAATTTTTTAATTGGGATTTTGAGTTGATGAGAAGAAAACTTAAGATCTCTTCCATTTCCCTTTTCTTTAGTAAAATAGTAGTTTCTTAAGGTATAGAACAGAGTTCCCTTTTTTCTCCCACTCTTTGATAATCACTTTGGCTTTAAAATAACATGCTATGAAGGAAAGTACAATGCCCCTTGTTTTTGAAAAAGAAAGTTACTTAATTTCACTTTTTAAAATTATATATATAATTCTCACATGGATGAAAGTATATAGGAAAATTCTTTCATCACAGAATACGAACTTAGGCACTTAGAAATAACAGTAGTTGTCAGTTCATCCTGAATTAGCAAGTAAGGAAGCAAGTTTTATGGTGGGGCTTGGACTGAGGATGATCTAGCAGGAAATACTTTTGATAGAAAGACTAGTATTTGGAGTCAGACGCGCTACCATTGCGCCACGAGGTCACAGAAAGACTAGTATTTGGATATTATTGACAGAAAAGCCTAACAATTGTCTATTTCTACTCCTCTGGGTATGATATTTTATTTGTCAAAAATATTGAAAATTAACTCCTCCAGAGAGCAGTGAAGTACCTCCTTTGGGAAGAATTCCTGTCATGTACTGGGTCAGAAGAGCTCCAGTGAAAAGTGTAACAAAGAACAAATTCAAAAATTTTGCTAAGTACCTAACACTCCTATAAAGCAAATACCTGCTGTGACCAAGAAGGCCAGAACATTTCCTCAGTTTGACTCAACTTTAGAAATGTTTCTTCCTGATTCCAGTTCCCTGACTTCTTTTTCTTAAAGCATCTATTCTAGAAAACTTGTGATGATAAATTTTCTTTACCCCTTTGAGACAGAAATCTTCTATCATCTAGGAATGTCTTTCTCCAACACCTGGAAGCCATCCCTTTGAAATGTAATCATGAAGAAAAAAATCAGACCCCTACTTCCCAGTCCCTGTGGGAGGGTAGGAGATGAACCCGGATAAGGGGACAGTTAAGAAACACAAATAACTTAATAATTTAGACTAACCTCTTCCTTAAAGTACTTTACCATTAGCTTACCTCTCTTTTGTTTCAGCAAAGTGAGTTCAATTTTCTTCCCCATTGAAATAGTCTTGAATAAAATCTCCCTTGCTATTTTTAACAAGTATCTGATACAATTTTTCTTGAACCGCTGTCACTATTTCTTTGTATTGTGAATTAGAACCATATTAGCCAGTTATATCTTTGAAACTTCTAGGCATTGGTAAATTCATAAAATTATATTTTGCTGAATTAATAAGAAATATATAGAAGTGATAATGACACAGATTTAGTTGATTTAGCTTAATGATGTTTGGAGAAAATTATAAATGTTCTCTTTTAATTATAAGACCATCATTCTTGATGATATAAGATAATTTTTAAAGTAATACTATGAATTTAAAAATGTTACAAGGGTGATACAATTGTTCTCCATATTTGGTAATGTCTTCCGTGAATCATATTTTTCTAATTTTTTTCTGAATTATTAATTATAAAGAAGCATTCCCATAACTGAAGTCAATCAGCAGGAGGAACATGAGGAAATTAGTTCACTAACTTTTCTGTTAACTTTTCATAATAGCATGATATGAGATTTTACTGGATACTTGGGATCACCCATTCTTATTACTCAAACATCCATACAATCTACCAGAATAGTACTTGACTTTCTATATATTCTCACCATGTGGAAAAATTTTGTTTATATTTCAAAAGAAATATTTTTTGTTTCTTAATTAAAGTGTTGCCCTTTATAGAAGGGATGGGTACTAAGATGTATTTTGTAATGTTCTAAGGCAAAATTTAAGTGTGTTCAAAATGATGTATCCTTTTGTACCTCTTTAGCTACAATAAAACTCCTTAAAATATTTTTTCTTCAATGTTTAATACACTTGAAATTAAATGGAGGTAGAACTTGAAGTACTAACACATTAAAGTGACTCTTAAATTAATTTTAAATCGAGCTAGTTCTTAGTATTCAGGCTAGTATATGGAAAAATAACAAAATAATTTTAAAAAAACAGGACGTTAACTACCAAATAAAATACTCCTTCTCATTGACTAGGAAAATCCTACTGCCACTACTTACAATTTTTCCTCAAACACATGTTTTAGAAGCCAAATATTTTGGTTTATTTGTTTCCTCAAATACCTCCGATAAGGACAATCTGTGTTCTAAGGTGGCTGACCAAACCAGCAGGGGAATCCCAGTCCCAGACCCAGGGCCAGCCCAGGTTTCTCCTCCCTCCTCCCCCATGCCTGCCCACTCCAGGAGCAAGAGCGGCACAGATACCAAAGTAAAAAATGTATAAACTACCCCCTTTGTGCTCAGGGCTCAGACCTTGGGAGATTACTCTCCTCTGAGCTTGCTGGCATTAAGTAAACCGTAAGCTCCTCCAAGGTCTCCAAGCGCCACTTGGTATTTTGGCTAGGATCTAGTCCAGGCTCTGTTAACACCTCCTCAATGCTCCAGGAAAGTTGTAAGTAGTTTTCTTTAAAAGATCTGTGGTTGTGGGTTCACATGCTAGTCCTATTTAAATACAGTTCTCTTACTTCATCTCAGCAAATATAAAATTTTCTCCAACTTCAAGAATCTAAATAAGTTGTGACTGTCCCATTTCACAATACTTAATTTATGTGTTGATTCATTCCCTCAAAACATACACACTGATTGTTAATTATGCGGAAACACACACACACATCTGTCCTCAAGATGCAGTTTGGAAGCTAAATCTTGTATGAAATTTAAGGTACCTAAATAACTACTGTACAAGAAAGAAAGTGATAAATGCCACAGAATAACAATCAATAAAGTATTATTGGGGCCTGGGTTTGGAGAGGTTATATAAAACTGTGAAATCTGGGACGGTTTCAGAATTTTAGCTGGTTTTAAAGGACATGAAGGATTTGGATTAGAAGCAGAATGTGTTTAAAACATTCCAGATGGTGGACAACATATAAACAGACAAGATCAAAAAATAAAAAGTATAGAAAACATGTCTGTACATAATTCAACCTGGCTAGAACCCAGGCTTGGGAAAGGGAAACAGTGGAAGCTAGATTGGAAAAGACGAAACTATAGCAAATCTTGATCACAAAACTAAGCAGTTTTGATTTTATATAGTAGCCAATAAATGGGGAGGCATTTAAGTATCAAGCAAAGGAAGGACAGTATCAGAGCTCTAATATGAAAAACGTATTTGGCAGGGCACCTGGGTGGCCCAGTCAGTTAAGTGTCTGTTTCTGCTCAGGTCATGATCCCAGGGTCCTGGGCTTGAGCCCCACATCAGGCTCCCTGCTCGGAGGGGACATTCTCCCTCCCCCTCTCTGTGATGCTCTGCCTACCTGCACATGGTCTCTCTCTCTCTCTGTCAAATAAATTAATTTTTAAAAATCTTTTAAAAAATTGTATTTGGCAGGAGTTTAAAAACATATTAGAGGGAGAAAATGACCATTGGCAAGACAAGTCCCTAAGGACATAATTATAATTATCTGGGTATGAGGTAATTTGGTATATAAACATGGAAGCATCAGGATATGTTGAAGAAGTAGAATCTGTAAAACATGACCAGAGATTGGATGTAAAGAAAAGGCAGAGAGCAGACAGAAAGTCCCAGATAATTCTAACTTAGCCTGGTTCCTAGGAGGTCTTTTACTATTGATGTCTGGCACAACTGCTATGGAAAACAGTATAGTGGCTCTTCAAAAATTAAAAATTAGAATTTTCATATAATCTAGCAATATTACATCCAAATGTGTATCCCAAAGAAGTGAAAGAATGCTCTCACAGATAGTTGTACACTCACAATCACAGCAATATTATTAGTTCAATAGCCAAGAACTGAAAATGACCCAAATACCCATTGATGGGTGAATGGAAACAAAATGTGGCATATATGTACAAGAGACAATTATCCAGTCACAAAAAAAGAAGGAAATTATGACATATGAGAGAATGTGGATAAACCTTAAGGCTGCTATGCTAAGTGAAATAGGCTAGTTACAAAAAGACACATACCATTTGACTTCACTTATATGAGGTATTGAGAGTGGTCAAACTTGATAATTTTGAAAGTTGAATGGTAGTTGCCACATGCTTGGGGGAAAGAGAGATGTGGAGTTGTTATTAATGGCTATAGAGTTTTTGCAAGATGAGAAAGTTCTGAATATAGGTTGTACAACAGTATGATTATAGTTAACACTGCTGAACTGTACAAGTAAAAAATCTTTCTAATGATGGTAAACTGTGTGTCAATGCATTTTGTCTTAATCAAAATTATGTTTTTTAAATTTTACTAGAGAAATAAAAGGAAGAAAAAAGAAAAAAAAGAAGGGAAAGGACCAAACGAGATGGCCTTTAAAATTTACCAGTTATCTATTTAAAAGCAATGTGAACAAGGTAGATATACTCGGTTTATGTAAGGGTAGGTGGTTCTATTGTAACAGGTGGATGAAATTAATTATTGGAACCTGTCAAAGAAAGGTCTTCAAAGAGTCCCCACTGTGAAAGTATGAGGATGATATAACGAGAGGCCTAACTTCCAGTCCTGGCTTCTGACACTGTCTATTTATAAGACCTTGGAAAAGTTACTTAATGACTCAATTAAAACAAACAATTCATAAACAATAATACCTGCTTATCTCATGGGATTATTATGAGATTCAAATAATGCATTTATTAGTGCTCAGTATACAAGAAAGGCAAATGTTATTATTATCTGCTGACCTCCTTGATGGGTTTTGTATAAACAATGAGAGCAATTTCTAGGTTAATTGCTGCAGAGAATATTGCCAGACTGTCAAGGGCGGGCCGAGACCATTATTAGCTATGAACATCACACAGGGCATTGAGGTCAGCACTGAGAACAAACTAGATCATTTAGACTCAAAAGTTTGGACTCATTTACCAGGTCTTTATATTTGCATTCATATAATTTACTTTAACACCCAGAACTCCTTTCCCCCTTGCTATAGTTTGTTAATTGCTATATTTTGTTAATAATTGTAGATCTTTCAGGTAAATTCTCTACTTTGCAGTAAGAGATGAAGGGATGGGAAGGGAACAGGCAGCCTCTGTGAATTTGACAGTATATGAAAAGACAAGAGGAAAAATGAGCATCAAGGAGGAACTAAAAGTGATAGGATAATACTACTTTTAGAAATTTGATTAGGGAATTCTCATTCATTTTGACTGCAACAGACAGGAAGCTGGGGAGAGAGGGAACAGCACTTTCCACCACTAAGCTCAGCACTTTACGCATTTTATTATATTTAATTTTCACAAAAATTCTACCAGATAGACTTTTATCCTCATTTTTTAGATGGGGGCACTGTAAGTACTTTGCCCCAAAGCACACCAGTAGTAAATGGTGGGTGAGTTTCTAGCCAGTTCTCTCTAGCACCTGTGCACAGGCATTTTCTACACTACCATTTGACCAAACTTCCACTTCTCAAAATGCACTCGGGTGGTTTGCCAGAAAGATCACAGCCTCCATGGCATTTCATCTTCTAAATCTGAACCGTTTCTAACTAGAGGGCATATGTCTATAAAACAGAGTATATTCCTTTGGTGAACAACAACATGTATTTCTTCCGTGAGAACAGACAGGTCAGAGTGGTTTAGAGCTGAAAGAATGCTCAGAGATCACCACAGCTTATGTTCTCATCGAGGACAATTAGACCCAGAGAAAGAAAAGAATTTGTTCAAATGCACTTGACCAGCTGATGATAACTCTTCCCGTATATTATGCTGCTGTTCCACAAGACACAGGCAGTTTCAGGCGCAGATTTAAGTTGCTAAGTATTACTTATCAACATTCTAAAGCCATTCAGGGATTAATAGAGTACTGTCTGATATGTGATTAACTCCATTAAAAACACTGAACTTGTTACTAAAAGATAACAGAAATTTCATTGCCAATAGCAAAGTTACTTTATCAAAAGTTGTCAGTATTTGCCAGATGGAGTTAGGCTACTTTTTTTGTAATTGCATATTATGACTCAGGTGCCTACTAGTAAGTGATATTCTTTCTTAACTCGATTACCAAAAGTCTTGGAAGTAACTCCATACTATTACCTGTAATCAGTTAAAAAAAAAAAATCAGCAAAAATCAGTAGTTCCACTCTTGGTGAAACAGGTGTTTTCCTGTTATCATTGCTCCCTATTAATTTCATCCTCTTTTTCTTAGTCCCTAATATTAGGCTGTGGCTTTGTTTTGATCTACAGGGTAGGAAAAAAAAGAGGAAGTATGTTTGCCCTTTCATTCTTTTTCATTACAGGTAATAACCTGTATACTTTAATATGATTTTAATAAGAAACATCAGGACAAGTAAGAGAACTATGCTTCCTCGATTCTTAGTGTGACTTACAGGACTTTAAAGTTCATCTTGCTTTATTTCTTATAGACTTGTAAGTGAATATAGCTATGCTAGAAAACATTCATTAAGCTGCAATGTAATATTAAGAAAATGCAGGTAACAAAAATTAAGAATAATAGTTAATAATAGTGGAGCTATTACTTAAGATGAAATATGATTGAATAAATGTAAATGTAGTACATTGGCTTTTAAACATTATTTCCAGACCCAGGAATGAACTCCACCACCACTACAACTAACCACTACTTGTATAGCCCACAGAATAAACTGAGCCTCCTTTAGGGTCAGAGTCCTGCATGAGATACTTAAACAAAACAAAACAAAACAAAAAATACAAAAAACTATGCTTCAGTTCTCCTTTGTGACGGCTGTGCATCTGAGGAGAAACAGATGTTCAATTTACACACTATCAAAAAACAAAGTCAGAATATCCTCAAAACTGACTTCCCATGGAGTCAGACCACTCAAAATTTCCTTAAAGATTAGAACACATGGTATGCCTGGGTGGCTCAGTGGGTTAAGGCCTCTGCCTTCGGCTCAGGCCATGGTCTCAGGGTCCTGTGATGGAGCCCCGCATCAGGCTCTCTGTTCGGCAGGGAGCCTGCTTCCTCCCTCTCTCTCTGCCTGCCTCTCTGCCTACTTGTGATCTCTGTCTGTCAAATAAATAAATAAAATCTTAAAAAAAAAAATTAGAACACACATGCACAAAAGAAGGAAAACAAAAAAAAAGGTCAATGCCCTTAAATTTACCAATACCTAAAACAGAAAAAACAAGGTTGAGTCAAGAGAACCTAGCACAGTAGCCCTTATTCTAATACAGGAGAGGATCACTTAACATCAGGCCTTTAGCCAACTCACTTGTTAAGAGGACCTCTGTTGTCTGAAACCTAAAGATGGGAGCTCCCTAATGCAATGAATGCAGAGCTGGCTGCTCTGGTTCACTGGCTCCTGTATTTCACCTTTCACCCACTGGGCTGCCTGCTTTCCAAAAGTCACTGTGGATTCTCAAACTTAATCTTAATATTTTTATTGCTTTTTTAATAATAAAATTTAATTAACATGATCTTTTTTTTTTTTTTTTAATCTTTATTTGACAGAGAGATAGAGAGAGCACAAGTAAGTAGGCAGAGCTTCAGGCGGAAGGAGAGGGAGAAGCAGGCTCTCCACTGAGCAGAGAGCCCGATGCAGGGCTCGATCTTTTCAGAACCCTGGGATCATGACCCGAGCCAAAGGCAGCCGCTTAACCGACTGAGCCACCCAGGCGCCCCTTAACATGATCTTTTTATTGCACTTGTTCTTATGACTATATAGCTTAATTAAATATTTTATGTATCATAATTTAAGTGTCAAATTGTATTTTTTTGTCATGAAATCTACCGTGATCTCTCTTGAAAGACAAAATGAAAGAGTTATCAAAAACAAAAACAAAAAAAAAAAAAAAGAAAGAAAAGAAAAAGAAAGAAAGAAAAAGAAAAAAAATTAAAACAAAAAGTTCTGAATTACATGTGGGTAAAATGTATGAAAGTTGGGAGGGAAATGTCATAAAAATCTGGAAAAGCTCTGTATCAAAAGTCTTTCTTGTATTTTTTTTTAAGATCGATTTATTTATTTCAGGAGAGAGAGCATGTGCAAGTGGGGGGAAAGGAACAGTAAAAGGTAAGGGAGAGACTCCATGCCAAGTGCTAATCCCAACTCGGGGCTCAATCTCACGACTCTGAGATCATGACCTGAGCTGAGCCCAGGAGTTAGTCGCTTAACTGACTGAGCCACCCAGGTGCCCCTCTTTACTTGTATTTTAAATTCTAGACAATTTTGTACTTAAATATCACAAAAATGGATGAATTGTGGTATGGGTTAATCAAAGGAAAATTACAAGTTCCTTATGGAGACTAACCAAAAAATAGCCCTGGCATTACATAAAAATAATTAGCAAATGGTTATACATTTACAGGTTTTAAATTAAAATGTTTTTGGTATTCCTACTTTCATCAACGCATTTAAATAATCAATAATCTACCTAGGCCAACAGCATCAGTATCATACATACATGTAATTATTGATAGTAGAAAAAAATTAAAAAAAAAAAATAGCTGTACTGAAAACAACACTAGCAACCAGTTTAATCAAGATTCCTTCCCAGAATGTAATAGGTTTAAAGGATGTTGTGCTTTGCTGTGGTTATTCTGTCATCTGTAAGCAACCACGCCTGCCTATGAACAAAACATAATTGAGCCTGAATTGTTAGTCTTCTGTTCACATGGACTAAAGTGGGACCAACAGTCATGTTATTTTTAGTGGACACTTGGTCTGTCTAGCTCACTGGGCGGCACATGCTTTAGGGCACTGGTTCTCAAATTAGAAAAACTAAAATCACCTGGAGGATTTGTCCAACCTCCCAGCCCCCACCCTCCTCCCGCCACTCCCATCCCCCCACCAACAGACTGCTGAGCTCCACCCCTTGAGATTCTGATTTAAGAGCCTGGGATGGGGCTCCAGGATTACATTTCAAGTGAGTTCCCAGGTGATACTGCTCCCATTGGCCCAAAGACCACATTTTAGGAACCAAAACAGGCACTATTTTAGGAACTCTTTCAGGATGTTAAAAAACAAACAAACAAAAACTTTTATCCTAGAAAATGTTGTAGCACTTGTCCTGATGAGCACAGGGTGATGTATTGTACACCTAAAAACCAATGTAATACTGTTAATTAACTGGAATTAAATACTTAAAAAAAAGAAAATTTCACAATCTAGAAAAACTGACATCAGCCAAGAAGACATGCAAAAGGAAAGACATATACACAGTTTAATATATGTTAACCAATTGGTTGTCCACTTATGCATCCCAGAGTTGTCTAGAGCTCATGACATAAAGGATTTTAAGGGAATTAGCCAGAAAATCTCTTTCCTAAGAAAGGGTAATTTCATACTTGTACGAACAAACAAATGTGCCTTAGCATGTGCTAAGAAATAGCTGATAGAATCATACGCCCCTTTTTTTAAATTTGACTCTGCAATTTGAGAGAACTGAGAAGATGCTTACTATCACTCTTCTCATATCTATGCCTATCTTTCCTTCATCTTACCTTTTCTGCCCGATATTCTTGTTTCTCTTCCTAATGTTTCTTTGTTACTAGGTGTGCACTTAGGTGTAGTCACTATCACAAATGAGGTTTTTAAAGTCAATATCTCAGCAATAGCTCTGACTGTGTCACAAGCTGGTCCTAAAGATACAATTCTGGTCATCAGTATAATAGATTAGAATCTATTTGGAAAAAGTTTATCGAAGAAATTCAAATTGTGGAGAGAAAAGAAAATCCTCAAAGACATACTCAAGGTTACATTTTCTTTTCCTCTTTAAAGGATTGATTATACAAATAACTTTGCTAAAAAGCCCTGAGGATGAAGAGAAGTACAAATTGTGTGGTTAAATGAAAACAGATTTAATCACACGGACTGTGCTGGAATTATTTTCGTTCAACGTTTTGAAGATGTAATAATTTTTTTACACCACCTTGCCTGAGCCCTGGTTTTTGTGAGAAGTAATCCATCCCGAGTTCATTTTACAGTTGTTAGCTCTTAAACTGTGGATGGGTAAGTGCTTGCTTTGTATTTGAAGTTATGCTCTCTGTAAAATAGCACTTTGAGATTGGGACAATAAGTTAACCATTGTGTGTGTATGTGTGTGTGTGAGGGGTGGGTTTAAAACTATCCATTTTCACATTGACTCCATCAGAAAGTGTCATTAATTCATGAGATTGGGGTGCATATTTTTTCAAAGCTAAAGGAGAAACCTGAAAATAATATGAAGCTCTGTTTTTAGGGGCTGTGCTAAAGAGCTAGAATGTAACTATCTTTCGCTATAATAAGGGATGTGCCCTTTTTATACAGAACTGCTTTTATATGCTCCAAGAACGAAGTGGCCATGTGAACATTACTTCTATCTATATACAGAAAGTAAATGAGAATGAGCACAGCTTTCGGCTTCTAAACAGACACAGTAAAAAAACTAAATTTTGATATTACATTTATTAAATAAAAAATAGTACAAATTAAAACTGAGTTTTCAATAGAATATTGAGTAAATGCCATGTATTTCTAATGCGACCACTGAATACAACTACAGTATGACATTAAAACCTAATTCACTTTGAATGTCATATTATCCGAAATACAAAAATATCAAAATGCACAGAATTACCCTCAAGCACCATATCTTACAAGTGTAATATAGCAGTTTTGTCTTTCACAGATAAGTCCAAGATAAGTTACAGATAAGTCAAAACATAGCCACTCCCACCTATCCCTCCCCCTCAAGCACAGTATGTATTTCAAAGAAACTATGAGTTTTCACGTCTTCAACTGGACTTGAGACCTTTTGAGGTTAAGAGATGTCTTATATCCTTCTTTTATTCATTGTTCCAAACAATGTATTTATTAACTATTAAAGTGGAAAAATGTAAGAAGACTACTCTTTTGGTGGTTTTTAGAACTTGCTACAACTTTCTGTTCATTAATCAGTCAAATGTTTCTACGTAAGAGGACTAGTCTTAAGTCTTATACTCTCATTTATAGTCAAGACTAATATGTACGGTTAGGCATTTTAGAGGTCGTAAGGTAAAGAAAAGATTTTGAGGCCATCCTGTTGTGTGAACGTGCAGTTTGCTGCTGAATTAGGAAGATGACAAAAGTTCACCAGGCAAGTCACCTTCAAGCTGCCAATAGATGGCCTTTGCCTCTCAAGGGAAACCAGGCAGAAACACTTAGAATTTTCCACTGTATAGGCAATCCCTACCTAATTGTTTTGCAGCAAGGACCCCAACAATCTGTACAGCAGATGTGACTACCTCACTTAACACTATCATATGAAGAAAACAAGGGCAGAATAATCAGATGCTAATGGTAAAGATGTGCAGAGGAACTGCTGCACGAGCACAGATACACCCCTCTCTCTGGCCATCTGTCCCACCGTGTGGGCTCCGCATCACAAGAGGATGTGGGGAGAGTGGACAGCTGAGCACAGCTTACAGAGGACTTTTCCAGAACAACTAATGATGGCTTCCAACAGCAGGGTGACACTGGCACCTAAGAGTTTTTAGTAACATGGCAAGGGATGTGCTGCTAACGTTACTTCAAGGACCCAAGACTTTATTATATTTAAAAAAAAAATAAATGAGTGTCACAGTATCCTTTCCTTTCCTTTGCTGCATTCTAATGTTCATTCTTGAGTGGCAGGGAAAGACGCATGGCTAGAGCTGCCATGCAGGAATTGTACGTGGCACTTTCTCGTGTCCGAGACGTTTTATCCCACACGGATGAAACACAGGTTGAGAGGGGCTGTTACAGGCTATCACGGATCAAGTTCATGCTGATGAAGTCCCAAGCCAAAGAAGCATGGTAGCTATACAGTTGGATCACCCTGATATTAGTGCTGACAGCAGGTCAGAACTCAGTGCAATATATTTTTAAAGATTTTATTTATTTATTTGAGAGACAGCAAGAGAAGGAGGGAGAGCAAAGAGAGAGAGGGAAGAGGGAAAGGCAGACTCCCCACTGAGTGGTGAGCCTGGTGTGGGGCTCTATCCCAGGACCCCGAGATCATGGCCTGAGCCAAAGGCAGATGCTTAACTGACTAAGCCACCCACACACACCTCAGTGTAATATTTTAACACAGTTCAGGTGTTACATTAACTAATCATTACTTTCAAAACCTAAATGTAGGATAAGAGCAATTCTGCTCCTGGCACACTGAACTGGATGAATCAATCTTTGTTGAATGATTACAAGGACAGAATCATTTCACTGGTGTGTAGGAGGTGGCATGCAGAGGCAGGCTTAGGGGGACAGGTGTGACTAGGGTGTGCTGACATAGGTCTTGGTGCAACAGAGATTCATGCCTGGGGATGAAGGGGCTATATCTAAGTGCAGCACACAACCTAACCTTGTTGTGGGTAACCTCTTGGAAGAAGAGGAGGAAGAGAAGGAGGGAGATGGGGAGGGGAAAAGGAGGCACAGAAAAAAAAAGGGGGGGGGAGAAAAGGAAAAGGAGGACAGGAAAACCTACTTGGAGAAATGGGGCACACAAAGTTTAAAATCTCTGTGCATTATATTTGTGCATGTACATCTAAAGCTGATGAAGGCAATTAACTTTCCGGAGTTATTTCTTAAAAAGGAAAAACTGGGATGACTGGGTAACTTAGTCGTCTCAAGTCGTGATCCTGGAGTCTGGGATTGAGCCTGCATCTGGCTCCTTGCTCAGTGGGAGCCTGCTTCTCACTCTGGTTGCTGTTCCCCCTGCTCATGCGCTTTCTCTCTCTCTCTCTCAAATAAAATCTTAAGAAACAAAAAAGGAAAAACTACTCTTGGCTGTTTGATAGAGGTTCAGAATAACTGGACAAACAATGAACAAAACACGAAGATTAAGTTATTGTTTACCAGGTAGAGAAAAAAGGAGCAGTCAAGAAGGATTACACCTAGAAAATATATGGATCTAGTGAAGCTCAAAGTCATCCAAATACACAGTTGAGATCAGGGATTTATTTATACGTAGCATAAAGAAAAAAGCTCTAACTTCTTTCTAAATTGGCTCTTTAGTCATAAACAATTTAGACTAAGCCATAAAGAGTTTAATCCTGAGGAATATATTGGGTTTCATGAATTAATGGACCTATATGAAGTAGCTTTCTAATATTGAGATAATAAGAGTCACACTAGATAAAATGATAGTTCTATCTTTAGAAGTTCAAGACAAAATCTTCAAAACTCTTACCCATTCCAATATCCTCTGAAGATATTTCATATTACTTTCCTATTTCAGGGATTTCATTAAACCATATACTGAAACAACTGTAAGTGAGTGGAGAAGCTTGGGAAGTGATAAGACATAAGCAATACAAACCTCCATAAGGAACTGGCATTGTAATCGTACCATGGATGCCACATACTGCTGGGGAGAAAAGATGGTGAAGAGATTGTGGTTGTTCTAAGGGAGAAAATCCCATTTTCTTCCATGGTCTATAAAATATGATACTATCTATTTTCCTTTTTTGGGACCCAGAAGTGTAACCCTCGTTCAAATAGGGGAAAAAAACAGTCATGTCAACCATGAGTTGACAACACACTGTTTCTATCAGTGTACACAGTACTTGCAACACTGTATACATGTAAAAATAAATCTTATTTCTTTGAAGAATGGAATTTGAAACTATACTTTTAAAATAGCAGTTAAAATATTTCTCCTTCTGAAGACCATTGACTTGGCAATAGCCTCTCTCTTAAGGATAGTGTTTTCATTCCTTAACTCCTTTCACTTTCTATTCTTTAGGAGACAAACCTACATCTCATAATTTAAAAGGATTAGAATTCATTATGGGACTTTATAAAGGATTAGAATTCACTTAGGAAATTCATTATGGGAAGAGCTTTAGCATTTGACAGTAAAGAAAACATACAGGATAAGTATTTGGAGCACGTATTTCTTTGTTTTACAGTGACATAAAATATTTGATTAAAGTATGATAAGAGAAATAATAAGAGAAAACTTGCTCACATAAAATTATCACATATATCTGAAATAACTTCTATGTGAGTTAAAAATAACTCAGTGTGATTTTCCTCTTGTCAGACCTTGTGAGTCTTAGCACCAAACTAAACAAAATCAAGTTTTTATGATTTAAAGTTTTCTTGGAAAAAAACAAAACACATCAAAGAAGTCCTAAAATCAGAAGTACAGCAAAAGGTTCTTAGAAGGTCATCTTAGGCAATATAACACAAAGCTAGTCATTGAAGCCATTACATTCTAAGGTACAAGTAAAGGAGTTAAAATTTTAAGCTAGATCTGGTCATGTGACTTTATTATGAAAAAGTCTCTTGATTCTTTCATTTCTCCTTGAAAACATTTTAAACTGTACAAACCACCTTGTAAGCATGTTATCTATTAGTAGTTTTAGAACTTTCGTACCCTTATCCAGAGTCTACTTTAGAACTGCAGTAAATTAGACAAGAGGAGTTTTTAAGTTCTCTCTAAATGGCTATAATTAAACCCTCACTTAGAGCTTTGCCATCCATACCAAGGGCAAATTCAATGTGATAAGGGGTGCATAAGGGTTGAATTATTAAAAAGGAAAAACAGAAAAAAGAAAGAAAACCTGTGACTTGGCATCGATGCCTGTGTAAAGAGTACAGGTTAGGCACTCCAATAATTTCTTCTAAAAAGAAGTTATTATATGAGGATCAGAAAGGGTAGGTGAATAGAGGAAAAATATCGCAACCTTTCCTTTAAAGCTATGCTTAAAAGTGAACTTTCACCCGGGAAATCAATTAATTGTTAAACTTTTCATCTTATAAATACACTGTGAAAACAAATGTACTTCTTGAAAATGACCCCTTTTCAAATGCAAAGGATATGGATAGGTCAAATTCTTTGAAATGAATCTAATTAGCAAGAATAGGCCACCTAGCCCATGGCCAAGGAAAGCTATCTGATAAGACCCAGAAAAGGGGTTGATATTAATGTCAAGACTGGCAGAACTGGCAGATACAGAAGCAATATAGTTGCTAAGTTGAGTGAAAAAAGCAAAACAAACAAAAAACCCCCCAAACCAGAAACTGTATACTTTGAGACAGCTCTCTTTCCCTAGCTCCTAGAACATTTAAAATACAAGCAAATACATATGACATTTCTGCTGTTTCAATTATAAAAGTGTTATAATAATTTCTTGTGAATTTACTCACTTGGTCATTTAATCAACTGCTTTTTGTTTGTTTTAGGAACAAAACTATCAGGAGAAGAACTGAACACTTATGAGAAACTGCTGTCCAGGGGATGGGATTTGTGATTTTTCTATCACTAAGAGACAGTCTTCAATTACAATATAAGGATAATAACATATATTTAATTATTTCCTATATGAGGGAAGATGTACCTTATCTTTACAAAGCATAATATAGTTCACATTAAATGTTATTAGGCATTAATTTCTGCTGATCAATGAGGGTGTCACAAAAGAAAGAAGATGACAATATGAGCCTTTATCTGATGAGGCAAACCAGACACAAAGAACACAAAAAAGGAGCCTGCTTCTGTATCAGTACTTCATCACAATAAAAGAAGGATCTTTTGACTCTTAGTTCATTGCCTTTCCTACACTCATAAGGTTGGTTTAAAACCACTGTATCCCACTGCCTTTCTTCTAAACAAATATGAGTTCTTGGTGTTCATGTTTCATCTGCAATGCTCAGAAATACTGTATCTCCTCAGGGGAAATGCGATGCCATTTTCAAGGATGGTACATGTCAAAGTCAATTTGCTAATTGGTTTTAGTTGTTCTTCAAGAACTATGAATGCTACATAGTTAGTCCATCAGCAATTCCAAGGGAAGCGAGACTGATCATTTCATATCCAGATTTCAGCAAAAATAACAAAAATACAGTGTTTTCATAATTTTTTATATAAAGAGGCTAATACATACGTCTTGCTTGTGCCAATGTTCCATTTATGACCTAATATCAGTCTTTTCACTTTCTGGGAATTTTCAACAACCACTCTGATTTTCCAAATTCTCATTTTCCCCGTATGCAACACTATATGAAGATTAATAAAAATGCTCTAAAAGGTTTCTAACTAAAAATAATTGAAACAAAATTTCCTTAGGAAGATGATCTTCTAACAAAGGAGCAATAACAGTTCAAAGACATAATATTTATTGAAATGTGCTGTTTATTTATATTAATTATTCACAGGAGATTAGTAACCATTCTTAAATATACCTACCTTTTTTTTCTTTTCCTTTAATTATCCTTATGTTTTTCAGGACTTAGCTTTCAAACAGGGAATTTAAACTAAATCATTATTTTCCAGGAAAAAAACCTTTGATCAGAGTATACATGGTAATTTTGACAACATGAAACTTATAGGAACAATTAACATATAAATGAACAATTTTCTATGTAGGCACTCCAGCTAGAGTTATTATCAATAGACAACCTTTGGTTTTAACGTATTTATATCCTTATTTTGATTACTAGTTAAGCATCTTGTCTTAAAGTTTGTAAGATCTAATGTTATCTGTGTACGTCTATTGATAGTGCAGAGAAAGAGAGTTGAGTCATTTTTAGGTAAGAAAACATGAAGGATATTTACATCAATTTTCAGGAAAGGTAAAAAGTAAATAACATAGGGGCACCTGGGTGGCTCAGTCGGTTAAGCATCTGCCTTCGGCTCAGGTCATGATCCCCGAGTCCTGGAATGGAACCCCACATCTGGCTCCCTGCTTAGCAGGGAGTCTGCTTCTCCCTCTGGCCCTCTCTCTGCCCCTCCCTCCGCTCCTTCTCTCTCTCTCTCTCTCACACTCTCTATCTCTCTCAAATAAATAAAATCTTTTTTTAAAGGAAATAAAATATAAACGGAATCCAGTGTGTAATTTTTCTCATGCCTATCTCCACCCTGACCCCTCACCTCCCTCTGTGCCTCCCCCCATAACAGAGCTTCAAAACCACTAATCCAACTATTGACTTGGCATAGGAATTCTCCTTTTTTCCCATTTCAGTCCCACAAAGTAACCAGAAGGGTCTCAAGTTATCTAAATAAGGTGTTGATGAAGTCATGGAAGTGATTAACCAGACTTAACATGATATGATCGACAGCTTTTCAAGCTTCTGTATTCTTCATTATCTTACTTATAATTTAAATGTAAAGCTTATAGTAAAATTGCTACGGATTTTTGGAGGATTCTAACAGTAAGATTATAAGAGGGCAGTCAGATATCATTGTAATAAGAGTTAAGTGGGTTCAGTTACATTTTAATTCGAACAATGGTTTCAGATATTACCTGAAAAAAATCCAGTTAAGAACTTTGGGGAATAATATGTCAATCTTGAGAGAAAGCATGAGATGTGAGTCTATGGTGGACAGGCACTTAAATGTGTTTAATATAGCAAATGAAAGACTGTTACAACTGCATTTTCTGTATTTGTTGTAAGAAACAAGTCTGACAAAGAAAGGGAAGAAAAGGTATCTTTAATTAGAGTCAAAAATGTTGGTAATAAATCAGTTTAATGGCCCATAAGATTCTTCTCTAATACATATCCAAATTTATATGTATATTTTGCAATAATGTTGCACATTATCCATTACTCCAAAACAGCACTGTGTCTATACTATTAAAGGAATACTACTATGCCATTATACATTTTTCTCTTAACATTATAATTTACAACAATTTTATGAAACTGACATTAAATCTTCCTTCTCAACAGAAAATCTAGTGAAATGTATTCCCCTCTCCATTATGAAAGGGTTTTTTTTTTTTTTTTTTGTCTTATGTTTTTGGAAGTCAAATGTTGTATCTTTAACTTCTTCATATTCCCACTCCACTCCACCCCATGAAGTCCCCAAAGAACATATAATGAATATGCCTTAGTGTTTTGGCGTGAAGTGATGTATTTTTAGTTGGATAAATGTTTTATACCATCAAAGAATAAAGGAAGGGCTTACCAAATGTAACTTAAAAACATAGTGATTTATTTCATTGTACTCCCAGCAAGCTCCATTAATGGTAGTAAAATTATTTGTGACTATTTATCAGTCATATTAGTCTGTGAATTAGACTACAGCCTCTACTATGCAAATGAGTTCCAGAAATTATGGTGTCATAGAAATATGCTAGTGGTGACTGGCAGAAGTGGAGAGCCACTTAATTCTGAATTAATGACAAAATTGAGTAGTCTCCAACACTAGCAGGCACATCTTACATGACAAC